>NW_014584767.1:0-4542 GCF_000485595.1 Priapulus caudatus
AGATAGATAGATAGATAAATCGATAGATGGAGAAATATATAGATAAAAAGATAGACAGATAGACAGACAGACAAGCCAGACAGATAGATAGATAGATAGATAGATAGATAGATAGATAGATAGATAGATAGATAGATAGATAGATAGATAGATAGATAGATAGATAGACAGATAGATAGATAGATAGATAGATAGATAGATAGATAGATAGATAGATAGATAGACNCATAGGAGTGAATTAGCAATGTAGATATAGATAGATAAGATTCGATAGATTGGATAGATGGATAGATAGATAGATTAAGATTAGATAGATAGAGTAGATAGGATTAGATTAGATAGATAGACTAGACTAGAAGATAGCTTAGATACAGGCATAGATAGACTAGATAGATAGATCAGAAGTAGATTAGACCTAGCATCGATAGGATAGATAAGACTAGATCAGAATCAGATATAAGTATAGATAGATAGATACGATAGATTCTATAGATAGATCTATACGATACGGGATAGATCAAATAAACTAAATTAATATCATATATCAGATAGATAGATAGCGATCAGATAGATGGTGATCACCGGCACGCCTATCTATGCAATTCAGCATAGAAGAAGCTGAGAGGCAAAACGCCACGTCGGGATGGGCAAACACGGACGTGAGAGCAAGGCACGGGATAGCAGCAGCAACACGCAGGCCATTTCAACTATAATAACCAAAAACCAACTTCTTTGAAACTTTAAGTGCGCATAACGTCGCAAGAATTCGCCGAACGAGAGAATGTGGTGGGCGTCGTACGCAGTGCGCGGAGGAGGAGAGGACCGAGAAAACACTCCCACACCTCAACCGTGCCGCGGGGGCAGGAGAGAGAGAAACTCCCACACTCAAGTGCGCGGGGGAGGAGAGGAGAGAAACTCCCACACTCAGCTTGCGATGAGAGCAGCTAGTTTTTACTTCTCTCTCCTCTCCTCTCCTCTCTCTCTTCTCCTCCTCTCTCTTACTCTCTCTCTCCTCGGCTCTTTCTACTTCTCTTCTCTCGTCTGCGATTTCTCTCTCTCTCCTCTTCTCTTTCTATGTCTCTCTCTTCTCTCATCTGTTTCTCTCCCTCTCTCTCTTCTCTGTCGCGCGATCGTCTCTTCTCATGTTATGTCTCTCTCTCTCTTCTATCTATCTGCCTCCTCTCTCTCCCATCTCTACTCTCTTCTCTCTCTCTCTCTCCTCTCTCTCTCTCTCGTTCTCTGGGCTCCTCTGTCAGTCCCTTTCTCTCACTCTTCATCAAACACAATATATTTTAACATATTTACGAACACTGTGGTTTCTGTGATGTCTTGAGAAGTATTTCTTAATTAGTGCATCCTTGCTTGACAATTTCACCGTAGAAGTCGTTCCGTAAACACCAACGTCTACTCACCACCAGGCACACAGCCGCACGCACACACATACACACGCGCACATCACACACACACACAACAAACACCACACCACACACACACACACACATACACACCACACACACCACACACACACACACACACCACCACACACCACAAACCATACACCACACACCATCAATACACATTACCACCCAGACACCAAACACACACACACACCCACACACACACATCACACACACACACCCACATCATACACCACACACACATACAACATAACATACACCTACTCACAACACACACAACACACACAGCACACCACAACACACACCCCACACCACAACACACGCCACGCACGCACGCACGCACGCACGCACACACACACACACACACACACACACATGTACAAGCACAGGCACACTCATGTGTACACGCTCACCCACGCGCACGCACACCCACACGCGTGCGCATGCAAAGACGTCCTAAAGATTCCGTGAACGCAACTTCCCCATTCATCACATCGCCTCATGCATGCATGCAACGCTAACAGGATGTTTTTTTGCCATTGTTTTACTATAAAATCCTCCCACGCTATGCTAAAGCACATGTGTACACCCGCTGGAGAGTCTGGACCGGCACAAAGTCGTTTTACTCGCGCTGGCGCTAAAAGCGTTATGACCTAACGAAAGTAAAGCGACTTACGAGATGGGTCCGGTCTAGCACGTGAAAAGCAAATAGCTGCCAGGTAATGACGCAGATCGAGGAAGTAAAGATGAATTTTTAGGGCTTCGCTTGACATTTTACTGATACGACGGGAGAGAACGAGAGGCGCAGTGCGTGGGTGGATAGACTGTGTCTGCCTGCCTGCCTGTCGTCCCCCTCATGCTCGCCTGCCTGCTCGCCTTGCTGCCTGCCATTCTGCCTGCCTGTTGTCCCCCTCATGCTCGCCTGCCTGCTCGCCTTTATATGCATGGCAGCAGCAGCATCAGGTTCCCGCAACCCGTCCTCACCCCGACGTTTATACACGCGGGCACTGTCACCGCGTGTGCTCATCCCTCGACCCTCGATCACCTGTCCCCCGCCGTAGTTCGCCCCGCACTACTGCTGCTGCTGCGGGAACAGCATCGTGAGGTGGAGGGAGGAGGAGAGGTGGGATGGGGAGAGGGGGAGGTAAAAAGTCGCTGCTCTTCGGTCACAGGGAATTGTGAGCTTTACGGCCGCCTAATCCCATTCGGTTTGTCTGCGCGCACGTAAATGCCACTCCGGGTTTCGAGTCCAATTGATCACCGAGATTGTCTGCATGCTGAGCTGGTGGTGGTGGTGGGGGGGATGGCGGGAGTATGAGTATGTATAGGAGTATGGATCGGGGATGTACTCCCCCCTCCCGCGACTCTCGTGTCGTGCACCCTAGTGTCAACAGTTAGCCGTCGGTGAAACCGACCGTGCATTCAATAATTACATTGTGTATACGTCTGTATCCACGGCGGGTAGACGGCGATCGAGAGTCTTGAGTGAACAGTACGGCGGATGAGAGAAGCAGAGGCAGAGAGGAAGAGAGAGCGCGCGAGAGAGAGAACGAGCGCGAGGAAGAGAGCACGCGAGACAACGAAAGAGCGAGAGAAACTAAGAACGAAAGAAAGAGACAGAGAGAAGAGAAAGAGCGAGAAAAAGAGAGAGAGCTAGATCCAATATTAAATACGCAATAGTACTAGTAGCTAAAGACGCGCACGCACGCAGCTCTGTTTCTAGCAGCGCGACTATAAGTTGAAGAAACTAACAAACGGCTTAACAAAGAGCCACTCGCGCACTCCGCAGTCGGTTTTCTCTCTGTTCTCGCGAGTGTCATTCACTGATTACGCATTATTCAAATAACTGAAGTGGAAGTCAGAGAAGACAGAGTTTGGACTACTGAACGAAGCTGACTTTGATGATGGCCGGCAGGCATTATGTACGCTGTTATGCAAACACACGCGCACGCGCACACACATACGCACACGGACACGCACACGCACACACACACGCGCGCGCACGCGCGCGCACACACACATGGCTATGCAGTGTGATTGCGTGCAGGCAGGCAAGCGGGTAGGTAGGAAGAAAGGCAGGCAGGCAGAATGGCAGGCAGGAAGGCGAGCAGGCAGGCGAGCATGAGGGGGACGACAGGCAGGCAGAATGGCAGGCAGGAAGGCGAGCAGGCAGGCGAGCATGAGGGGGACGACAGGCAGGCAGAATGGCAGGCAGGAAGGCGAGCAGGCAGGCGAGCATGAGGGGGACGACAGGCAGGTAGAATGGCAGGCAGGAAGGCGAGCAGGAAGGCGAGCATGAGGGGGACAACAGGCAGGCAGAATGGCAGGCAGGTTACGCGGCGTACCTATAATGTAATGTGATACATAGTAAGCAGCATATGGCACTCCGCACATTTTATACGCGTACCACTTATATTTTGTTACACCACATATTTTGCTCGTCATAATATACACCGTACATTCTACATCACATACCTTAGCCGCATCGTTCACGCCGCGAATTCTACTCTCTATATTCTACACAGCAAAATATATTATTACACCCTATATCCTACACATATGTTTTACGACATTTTCACGCGAGATATTTCCAATGAAAACAACTGCACACCGTCTTTGCTAGATATGCGGTGTCAAAATTTAATATGTGGAATTAAAACACGTCGCATATGCACTGCCCGCTGATCCCAACCGAAGTGGCAAAAATTATTATTTTAATTGCTTTCAAGAATGGAATGAATAGATAAAATTACTCCCCCGTGTGGCCTATATGTACTCCATCACGCGCCTGTCGCGGCTGCACCACAGCCACCCCCACCCCCACCCCGGCCTCTGTAGACAAGTATGCTAATATCACCGGGTGCAGTTACCGTGAGAGAGTTCGCCGCTCCTCAAGAATCCAAAACAAACGAGAGTGCGAGTTTTTGCATATCGATGTCGCAAAAACTTGTTGACACTCTGGGGCCGTGACTCGCGGAGAAGGCGGGCGTGACAGCTGCTGTTAACACATTAGCGACGTTAGCGACCGTTTATGCGGCGTGCATTCTGACCTGCGGGTACACTTCCTTCCTGATTCCAACTAGTTCTTTCCGGAGTTTCCTCTTCCTCTTTCTCTCTCTCTCTC
>NW_014584768.1:0-2927 GCF_000485595.1 Priapulus caudatus
TGCTGCTACTGCGTGCTCGTGCGTGCGTGCGTGCGTGCGTGCGTGCGTGTGCGTGCTGGGTGCGTGCGTGCGTGCATGCTCGTGCGTGCATACGTGCGTGCGTGCGTGCGTGCGTACCTGGTAGGTAAGTTTGTTCTGCTCCTTGTTGGAGAACAGCCAGCTGTGGTTAACGAGCTCACACAGGTAATGCTCAACGAACCGAATCGTCTCCAGAAACTTCGGCCGACTTCCTTCGGTCTCCTTCGAGTGTCCGCCGTCGTAGCTGAAACAAGCGAACGTGCGATCGATCAACGCTGTGGGCCGTGTACCATCGATGCCTTAGTCCCAACCGTGAAAAGACTGTGATGTGCCTTAACAGATCAGCCCCGCAACTGGAACTGCCCCTCCCCCTCCCCTCCCCTTCTTCTTCCCTCGCCCTCCCTCCCTCCCTCGCTTCGTCCCTCTCCCCACGCTCCACCCGCCTCACACCTGCAAGCCTCTCCTCCTCCTCCCCCCTCCCACCCCCTCCCCTCCCCAACCTCCCACCCCGCTCCCGCTCCCCCTCACCCTCACTCCTGATACGTACTCTGCTATGCTGAGTTGCTCCGGTATCTCCTTCCACAGGCGAGCGTATCTCACTGGCATCACGATCTCCTGAGGATCGCGGTCGATGTGCATGTGCACCATGAGGTTGCAGAAGGACGCACGAAGGTCGTGAGGCAACGCCGCGTCCTCGACGCACCTAGCAGACGAACACACGCATGCTCACTTGTTATGCGGCTCGCTGGTTCTCGGGCTATTCATCTATTGTTTCCGGTGTTTGAGTTATTTTTGTTCGTCTATAGTTCTGGGGCCCGTTGTCGGAAACTAAGATAGTTTGAACATAAGTCTTAACCTTAATGTCAACTTTTTTTTCGTAGACCATTGACAAGAGTTTTGTTTCGTAAAAGGTTTTTATTTTACATTCCCGTAACATTAACACGAGACAGGGTTCAAAGAGAGACATGAGACACGAGTCAGGGCACAACGAGAGATATGAGAAACGAGACAACATCATGAGACAATGAGATATGAGACCCGAGGAGGCGGAAGGGTGGGGGAACAAACATGGCTGCCCACCCGAGTAGGCGGGGTAGGAACAAACATGGCCGCCTACCCGAGTAGGCAGGGTGGGAACAAACATGGCCGCCTACCTGAGGATTAGGTCGATGTCTAACTGAGGAGAGAGCTTGTCAATGGCGAGGTACTGTCTGTCCAAACACATCTTAGCGAACAGATCCAGCTGGTACCTGCGTCGTCGTGGAGACAAAACAAAAGAACGTGTTTCGAGAAACAAGTGAGCGTGCGGTTGCCGCCGTGTGTGACTACAAATTTAGTTTTTTTTTTTTTAGATTTTGAAATTTATTTACGCTTTCAAGTATATATTATATTGTTACATATATTACAACAATTTTTTAAATAAATAATACAGCACCTGTAGTACTGCAGTATCTTGTGTGTATATATATATATTTATATATATATGTATATATGTATCTATGTGTGTGTATACATATATATATATATATATATATATATATATATATATATGTATCTATGTGTGTATACTATATATACTATATATATATATATGTATGTATGTATGTATGTATGTATGTTTGCACCACCTGTAGTATTGCAGTATCTTCGCGTCCTCTGACTTCCCGCTGGAGGCTCCCATAGCCAGCTCCCGGATGCTCTTGCTCTTCCTGCCGCTGTCCCAGTAGAGGAAGACTTCCTCTTCCTCTTCGTACGCGACCAGGTCTCCGTGGGGCACGTCGTCTCTCTCCACCTCCACCTGTGTCTTCACGAGTCTGCAGGTGGTTAACGAGCGCAGGTGGTTAACGAGCGCAGGTGGTTAACGAGCGCAGGTGAGGGGCATGGCACAGGTAAATCACAGGTGAGGGGCGTGACGGCAAATCAGATAGAAGTTGAATTACATTATTACATTTAAATAATTAAAATCTACATTAGAAATTACATGTTGATTTGAATAAAATTGATTTAAATGCTAATTAAATTTTAAAATTATTTAAAACTCGATTTTAATAATTTCACTTCGATATCAAAACTTTCATCTTGAATTTTAAAATTTGTTGACTAGATTTTAAACTTCCCACTTTGATTTTAAACTTTCTGCTTCAATTTTTAACCCCCTTAACCCGTCCTCGCCCTCACCGATCCCCGTTCCCGGCACCGCGCCGCCAGCATACCTCGTCTCCAAGAGGATGTCCAAGTTCCTGGGATTGAGGACAGCATTGCAAATCAGCTCCTGCGTGATGGGGATGGCTACGTTGTTAGAGACGCACAGGTCTGACAGATACTCCAGGAACCTGCCGTGCGAGAAAGAAAGACACACGTTAACAATGATATGATGAGAATAAATAAAGTTTAGCAGCGATGGTGGGCAGAGATTGTAGCCTATAGGTTAGAGATGCACAAGTCAGACAGATACTCCAGGAACCTGCAGCAGTAGTGAGAGAAAGAAAGACACACGTTAATGATGTGACGGTCCCTCGGAGTTAAATTAGGGTGGGTGAAGATTGAACTTACAGAGGGGGAGAATGAAATGTGTGTTAACAATGATGTGAAGACATTAAACAGGGCTTAGATATGGTGGGCAGAGATGGTCCCCAAAGTTGAACAAAGTTCAGCGGAGATGGTACCCTAAGTTAAACAAAGGAGAGCGGAGACGGTCCCCAAAGTTGACCAAAGACCAGCGGAGATGGTCCACTAAGTTAAACAAAGGAGAGCGAAGATGGTCCCCGAACTTAAAACTAAGGAGAGCAGAGATGGTCCCCTAACTTGCTATATTACAAAAAAAATTATTAAATGAGATGTCGCCAGTAGTTCCACACACATCTACTAAATCGACGCTCAATCTCATCTCTGCTAGTAACCAAGAAGCT
>NW_014584768.1:4221-4542 GCF_000485595.1 Priapulus caudatus
GAGAGAGAGAGAGAGAGAGAGAGAGAGAGAGAGAGAGAGAGAGAGAGAGAGAGAGGGAGATAAATATATCGCTAGAATCTGCGCTATATCTTTATATAAACACGATTCACAAATAGCCAAATTCACGATGCTGCGAGAACTAAGACTAAGGTAAACAGTACGGGGTCAGGGATACAGTAAGGTAGGGTCAGGGATAGGAACACGCGGGAGGGCTGGGTGGCATTACATAGGACCGCCATATATTAACACCAAGTGACCGGTACAGCTCTCTCTCTCTCTCTCTCTCTCTCTCTCTCTCTCTCTCTCTCTCTCTCTCTCTCT
>NW_014584769.1:0-686 GCF_000485595.1 Priapulus caudatus
CATCAGGCAGTAACATGGGTCCATCAGGCAGTAACATGGGTCCATCCGGCAGTAACATGGGTCCATCTGGCAGTAACTTGGATCCATCAGGCAGTAACATGGGTCCATCAGGCAGTAACATGGGTCCATTAGGCAACAATGCATTACCATTAGGCCGTAAACATGTTTGGACGTAGAGAGCGACATGAAGGAGGCGTTTGTAATACGTATAGAATGAAAGATTCTCCATCAACGATCACTCTATTTAGTAACGAAGTGCCATGAAGTCGAATGCTCGACGTAAAAATCACTCCCACAAACTGCGCCACAAGTTGCATTGTCGCTTCTCAGTCTCGTACTACGTGTCAAGAAGATACGTCAAAACAGTCGCATAGCAGTCGTATAACAGTAGTAGTGCAGGCAGTAGCAGTGAAGGCAGTAGTAGTGTAAGAGTAGTAGTGCAGGCAGTAGTAGTGCAGCAGTAGTAGTGCAGCAGTAGTAGTGCAGCAGTAGTAGTGTAAGAGTAGTAGTGAAGGTAGTAGTAGTGTAAGAGTAGTAGTGCAGGCAGTAGTAGTGAAGCAGTAGTAGTGTAAGAGTAGTAGTGCAGCAGTAGTAGTGTAAGAGTAGTAGTGAAGGTAGTACTAGTGCAGCAGTAGTAGTGTAAGAGTAGTAGTGCAGCAGTAGTAGTGTAAGAGTAGTAGTGAAGG
>NW_014584769.1:2069-2535 GCF_000485595.1 Priapulus caudatus
GCTTCATAGTACCTGCGACGTTATCCAATAGAATTTCAACGATTTATCACGTGATGCACTAATGAAGTATAAATGACACGTACTAGCACAAAATATGCCGTTATTTCTTTCAAACTGCCGATATAACATATGATATACATATATTATATAATATGTATTATGTGGTTGCCGAAGAATTAACAAAGGACAGGAAGTGGAAAAGTACAGAGCAAGTAATGTTCAGCAAACGAATTTTAATATTTCTCGTTACAAAATAGTGCATACTCTTTGGAATGGTGGCTATATTGTCTAGATTCTTTGCATGAATTATGAGAAAAAAAGCAGGTCTGTCTCCTACACTCGCTCGTTCTACGATCTCTCTCCACAGGTGGTTTCCAACACCACAACACAACAGGCCGTGCCTGGATGCTACTACATACAAAATCAGAAGAATCGCACACATAAACATATTAAAAACACCACCAGA
>NW_014584769.1:4236-4542 GCF_000485595.1 Priapulus caudatus
TGTCATCTAGCTTGAGTGTGTGCGTGACAAACTCATCCACCGTCACCTAGTAGATGACGACACCGGCGGCGCGTCACCTAGTAGATGACGATGGAGCGCAGCCTCTTGCCGTCCTTCATCAGCGCGAATCCTTCATTGATGTCGTCTAGCTTGAGCGTGTGCGTGATAAACTCATCCACCTTCATCTTGCCGCTCAGGTAGTCCTCGACGAGTCCGGGCACCTGTTCTCTGCTCTTATAACCTGCAGGGGTAGAAGTGACCTTTAATAAAAGGTGGTAGATAATGAGAGAGAGAGAGAGAGAGAGA
>NW_014584770.1:0-4539 GCF_000485595.1 Priapulus caudatus
TCAGCGCTTGGCGCTGGGAGTCATGATCCTTATCGTGGTTTCATTGATAATTTTTTTAGGCGTTTCAATGTTACCTGGCGATGCCGCCGAGGCTATTTTGGGTCAGGCTGCGACACCGGACACCCTGAAAGTTTTACGTGCTCAACTAGGTCTTGACCTGCCTGCGCATATTCGCTATTTGAATTGGCTTGGCAATATGATGCAGGGAGATTTCGGTGTTTCGATCGGTAATGGCAGAGAAATTTCGGAGTTGGTGAATGTGCGTTTTTCCAATACTCTTTTTCTCGCCACCTTGGCTGCTTTTATTTCGATTCCATTGGCACTCTTTCTTGGTGTGTTAGCGGCGTTGTATCGTAATACATTATATGACAGAACCATTAATGTCATTACTTTGACCGCCATTTCCACGCCTGAGTTTTTTGTTTCCTATATTTTAATTCTATTTGTTTCAGTCAAAGCAGGGTGGCTACCCAGCCTGTCGAATGTCCAGGAAGGTGCCGAATTTAGTGAACGCATAGCGAAAACCATTTTGCCAGCACTGGCTTTGACGCTGGTTTCAGTCGCCTACGTGGATCCGCGTATGACAAGAGTGCAATCGTTAATACTTATGGCAAGCTCATATATCGAAATGGCCACATTAAAAGGTATAAAGAAAGGCTAAGAATTATGCAGCCGGCATACACGCATTGCGCTAATGCAATGGGCTCCAATTGTAAAATGTCATTGTTTTAAATTTGGCCTATTTAATTGTCGGTGTTGTTGTAGTGGAAGTTTGTATTTGTTTACCCCGGTCTGCGGACAACTGCTCGTCGATGCTGGTCCAAAGGCGCGAATCATGCCAGTGGTTAAGGCCTGTTGTTTAATTTTCGGCCAGGCACTTACGTTCTCCTTGAAATATGCTGCTGACATTTTATAGCAATTCTGACACAATCCAAGGATTGCTGCAGCCCCGATAAATGAGGTGACATCTGAAAATTTGATGAATGTTTGATAATGAGCAATGGTCTTCGCCAGCCGTGTAAGTAGCCGCCCTAAAAACCATGGATCGAATTTTGTAAAGGCGGCCTTAAGTGCAAAGGCTGGTTTTGCTGATTATCTTTGCTTACCGGGTCTTTGTTTGCGGGTTTCGCACCTGTGTTAAGCCCTTTTGGTGATTCAGAAAATCGTCGGCAAGAATTCATCGTTGTGGGATAAGTCAGTATTGCTCGGTACCGACCAGCTTGGACGAAGATGTTCTATACGAGGTTGATATATGGCGCCTAGAAGATACCATTGGTAATTGCAGTTTGTTACCACGGGTAATTCACTTTGCGTATGCGGTGGTATTACCGGCACAATGGCCGCCGTACTTGGCGGTGGAGTATCAAAGCGCTGAGGTCGTTTCGTCATGTTTATGGCTTATACCGGGCTTGACATATTTGCCATGCGTTGTTACTATCCGTTTTTGGTGGCCTCAGGTCATTAGTTTAATCTTAGTTGATTGGTGTGCTGGATTCAACAACTTGGGTATATCGTCTTGGCCGCGTGCCGGTTAGTCTGATGTTGTGGTGATGGAACTTTATTATCGAAGTGGCTGAAGCTTCCGAGGAAAAAACTGGTCTGGATTACGGGCTGCGAGAGGTACTGCCAAATATGTAGCAGCACCGACTGGCTGCTGAGTTATGGAATGCGGATTTCTGTTTTGTGTTCTTCTAACGATTAGTGCGCTTAGTTTTCTGGGTCTGGGTAATTCAGCGCAACCGACCGCAGATTGGGGTTCGATGGTTCTGAACAGGCTGATTTGATAACCTTCGGCGATTATAACCCGCCCTCAATTCGGTCGGCAAGGCGGCGATCGCGGTTTTGAACTATTGGTGTTAACTTTGTTGTTTTGATTGTTTCCTGGCACAAAACAAGCGGATTGAAAGATGAGTATGATACAGCGAAGTACTATTTGGAGATAAAAAACGCGCTTCAATTGAAGGTTACAGCGAAGGATAAAGTGGCACCAGATTCGTTTAAGGTGTATGATCTAAACCTGGAAGCGAGGGGAAGTGTTGGGGTTAATCGAGAATCTGGTGCCGGTAAATCGACTAATCGTATCGCTGCGAATGGGTTATGCAACCCACGGTTGTCATCATAAGTGCCAGTGAGGCAGTATCAAGTTGTGATGGTATCGAGATGACGAGCTGCGGCAGTGCGCCAGAGCAGAAACGGAAGCTAACGCGGGCACAAGGATTGCCTATGTGGCGCAAAAGTGGCTGCTGCTTCATTTAACGAGACCGGCGCATAAGTTAAATTGACCAATTCAGTGAAGCGGTTGTGGCACGCATGGAGGTTGGAACTCGTGAAGAGGCTTATGCAGATGCGAAGGAATTTGTTATGGAACAAAGATAATATATTGGCGCCTTTCCGGATTAAGATTAGGTTTTCGTTACCCACATCAAGTATGGCGTGGCAGTTACAGCGCGGCGATGACGGCCTATGGCTTTGTCATGTCGCGCGCGATCTAATCATCTTTGATGAACCCAACAACGGTCACTCGAATGTAACGACTCAAATCGAAGTGGCTTGGCGACTATCCGGAAATTGTAGAAAGAGTTTATATACAGGCAGCCATTTATATTACGCCCATCGACTTAGGCCGTGGTTGGCGCAAAATGGCGGACGAAGATTAAAGTAGCTCTACGCTATGGGCGAATCTGTCGAAGAGGCAGATACAAGGGCTATGTTGGAAAAATCCGCAGGACAGAATATACCAAGTCACTCTGGCTGTTAGCGATCATGTCCGAAAAACACATCAATCACCCGATATTGAAGTCAGAAAAGCCCACTGGTAAAAGTGAGACCATGTAACTGCCCTGGCGTATTTCAAATCTACTAATGGCGGTACCAGTGCCTTTTTTTTTTTTCCCCGCCCCGGATGTTCAGTTTTGAAAATTCAACGGTCCGGTGAGACTGTTGCAGTGTAGCTAGGGGGGAGTCGGGTAGTGCAAAAGTACGACTGGCTAGAAGTCATTACCGGACTGTTATTCGCCAGTAGTGGCGAGGTCAGTTTAAATGGTGAGATATTGCCGGCCGATTATCGTAAACGCCGAGTCAAAAGCATATTGGCAGCAGGTGCAAATGATTTATCAAATGCCTGATAACCGCCCATTAACCCGCAGGCATCGATCCGCGATAATAATTGGTCGTGCCGTTATCGTTTTATCTGGGCCTTGGAAGGTACCGAAAAGAGAAACGCCCAATGTTTGAAATTGATGGAAATGATTGAGGCTGAATCCACGGCAGTTCCTAAATCGAACACGCATCAGAAATTATCGGGTGACTAAAAACAACGTGTTTGTATCGCGAGCAGGGCATTGGCGGGCTAATCAGGCATTTATTATTTGTGAGAAGTCACGGTGTACGGCCCTCGATCAATTAGTTGCCGAAGAAATTCTGAAGTTGCTGGAATCGACTACAAGCAAGAATTCAATTTGGCCTATATGGTTCATTACTCACGACGACTGGCAACATGTGAAGGCAAATCGCTGATCGGTAATTCGGTTATGTTGCAAGGAGCGTGTGTTTGACCAGGGCCGGAAGGAAGAAGTATTTCTCTCCACTACGTTTAAAACGAATATACCAATTGTTGTTGTCCCTGCGTACCCGAAATGGATCGCAGACTGGATGACCGAGTAATGCTGACCCGCATCTACAGGTAGTAATTGAACGACAGAGTTGGAGAAATGAACGATAATCGAAAAGGAATCTATGATGGCGGCGGGTACAGAATGTCCCTCTAGCGGAGATCGACTGCAAGAAGATATGAACCTGTTCGGACTAACGACCAGGCGATAACTATACGAAACTCGTGACCCATGATCGGATTTGATATTCGATGCTGGCTTGTCCAAGCCAGGCAATGAAACGCATGATTTTGTTGTCTGCCCGCGACCAGTCTTGACCTTGCCAGGCGCGTTTTTTGGCAATTCGTAGGCTGCCATCCCGTAGACGATTTGATACCGGTATGCATCCTGCGTTCAATGCCGGTTCGCCTCGGTTACTTCTCGCGCACGGCAATGCCTGCCTGGGTGAATTCACAACTGCATTTGATACCGCCTGCGACATTTGCCAGGCATTGCCATACAATCTAACGCGACTCAAATAATCAACACCTCCCCCTGTTCATTTCGTTATGCAAGCACCCAACAGCCAGCACGAAAAATATCCGCCAATATTCAAAACCATTATTCAACATGAATTATGCTACGCAGCACTTTTCCTGCGCTTTGTTCCACGGACAGATTAAGAAAGCCGGAACGCTCCGCTAAAATGCCCGCCAATAAAGCTCAATGCCCGATAAGCGACTCAGGCCTCAGCTTGGAGTGTGCCCAGATTTATCACGCCGAGCTCAAAAATGATAAGCAAGACGAAGGCTGCCAGAGGTCCGAATAAGATTCGAGACCAGGTTAGCGGCAAAGAGGCTATTAACTCCGGTATGTCTTGTGCCTGATCGTTGTGGACCAACGAAAACGCAACACTCAACACGCCGCCCACAATTCCCGACAACATGGC
>NW_014584771.1:0-584 GCF_000485595.1 Priapulus caudatus
GCGCAGTGCCCCTCACCCCCTTCTTCCCCTTGCTTCTGCCCTTGCACCGCCTTCTCACGAGCGCAGTGCCCCTCACCCCCTTCTTCCCCTTGCTTCTGCCCTTGCACCGCCTTCTCACGAGCGCAGTGCCCCTACCCTCATCCTGTAGTCGACCGTCAGTGTTAAGAGGACAGGGTTAATTTCAACGAAGTTGTTGCTGCTGCCGCTACTACTATTACTACCGCTGATGTTGATGTTGTTGCTGGTGCTACTGCTGCTACTGCTGCTACTTCTGCTACTGCTGCTTATGTTGGTGTTGCTGCTGCTATTGCTGCTACTACTGCTGATGTTGGTGTTGCTGCTGCTGCTACTACTGCTGTCGCTGCTGCTGCTACTACTACTGCTGATGTTGATGTTACCGCTGTTGCTGCTACTGCTGCTGCTGTTGCTGCTGTTGCTGCTGCTGTTGCTGTTGCCACTGCTGCTGCTACTGCTGCTGCTGCTGTTGCTGCTGTTGCTGCTGCTGTTGCTGCTGTTGGTGTTGCTGCTGTTGCTGCTGCTGCTGCTGCTACTGCTGCTGTTGCTGCTGTTGCTGCTGCTGTTGC
>NW_014584771.1:2011-2660 GCF_000485595.1 Priapulus caudatus
CAATACACACAAAGAGATATATACAGAGAGCATGCAAGCGATGAAAATAGTGAGAGAGAAAGAAAGCGATAGAGTGTGTGAGAGAGAAAGAAAGCGATAGAGTGTGTGAGAGAGAAAGAGAGAGAGGGAGGGGGAGAGAGTGTGGGAGAGGGGGTGAAGCTACTAGGCGAAGCAAAAGCTCTCCAACAGACAATGCCATTTGATTAACAGAATAAATTGGATATATTTGCTGAATATTAGCAAATTCAACGCGCCCTATTCCTGTGTAAGATTGAAAATATGTATTTCACGTTCAGCGCACCTGATTTGGAAGTTACACACATAATACGCGCGCCTATCACGCTCTGTCTAATCAGTATGCAGTGCATATAACAAATAGATTCAACAGTGTGGTCTGAGTGTCAATCAGTTTCTGAGTGTGCGACTCACAGCGCGGATAGCACGGAAATATATGTTACACCCTACACATGAAATAGTTAAATGTTAACGCTTCTCCACCGTCTCGCTCTCACTGATTTTCGCATATTCGATTTCGATTCACATTCCGATCTCTCTCTCTCTCGCTCTCTCTCCACCTCTCTCTCTCTCTCTCTCTCTCTCTCTCTCTCTCTCTCTCTCTCTCTCTCTCTCTCTCTCTCTCTCTCTCTCT
>NW_014584771.1:4275-4537 GCF_000485595.1 Priapulus caudatus
ACGAAAAGTGAGGTAGTATGCAAGAAAGCAAAGAACATAGACAGAAAAACAGAGAGATAGACAGACAGACAGACAGACATACAGATAAAGAAACAGACAAACAGCCAGCGAGAGAGAAAGAGAGACACAGAGACACACACACACACACACAGAGCCAGAGAGAACGCGCGCGCACGAGAGAGAGAGACAGACGCAGAGAGGGGGGAGAGACAGAGAGACAGAGAGACAGACAGAAGAGAGAAGAGAGAGAGAGAGAGAGAGA
>NW_014584772.1:0-2103 GCF_000485595.1 Priapulus caudatus
TGTGTGTGTGTGTGTGTGTGTATTTAAAGACAGAGGCGAGAGAGAAGGGCGAGAGAGAGGGAGATAGCTCGCGCTTGGTAGAAGAGGGAGAGAGAGAGAGATAGAGAGAGAGAGAGACAGAGAGAGGGGGAGGGTATAGCAAGAAGATAGGCGTATAAGATCTATCAAAGATTTACTGCTACTATTTACATGTATAATTTCAGATCTGACGGCGCGTCTGTCGTGGATTCGATGGGAGAGTCTTGGCGTGGATGCTACACGGACCCGTGGCATGATCTAACACCGAGAACACACACAGCAATCACGCGTACGGAACACGAGCCGAGCACCTCGTAGCTATATAGTCATGTATAAGTCACCTATATTATATATATAGTCATATATTATATAGTGATATATTTATCGACATTTTAGTTTTTCTGTATATATTGTGATATCATAATAATTTCGCGTTGTTTTTATTGCTATTGATGTGGGCTGGAATAACTGTTCCCTTTTTCTTATTTACTCATTTCATAATTAAATTATTTATGTATATTTTTGGGTGGACGGATTTCAGGGATTTCGTTCGGCAAATACCCCAGCATTCTTGATATAGCTACATCCATCTAGTCGACACCCGAGTTTCGCTTAATGTCTGTGTATATTATTATATGTATTTATATTAATAATTATTTATATTATAAATAAATGTTATTCATTTGATGTATTTATTTTATTGTGTTGGTTGTACTCATTTGTATGTACCTATGGTTTTATTTGGTGATTTATTTATATGTATATAGGCACGAGCACTCTTTTAAATTGTAAATTTATTTTCGCGAAAACATTTACCGTATGAGTAGCATCAGAGTAGAATCTCGTTATTATCTATTTCACCTTGTTATACAAAATTTAACCGCGGTTGAATTATCTTTGATATATTTTAGGCTATTATTATTATTATTATTATTATTATTATAATATTTATACTATTTATGATTGTATCTGAGTACGATGGCCAACCATATACGCATGTCATATGTTCTACCGTGAGAGTGTGTGCCCGTGTATAGGTGAGTGATAATAGAGATGAGCAGCACGCGGTTTGCAGGTAATGCGTACAGAGGGTAACCAAGAACGACCAGTATAGATGTACAGCGCAGGATAACACGTTGAGTACGGCTATAAGAATGTCAATTTATTGCATAAATAACATAATTGAATGAATTACCTTTACTTTATCGCATGACTAAGCAAAGCTGCCATCACAGGTACCACATGTAGGATATGAAGTACGTAAATAATATCTATGTTAATCAAAGTAGGCGAGAGTAAATGTTATATCGATGTTAACATTTAATGGAATTACAATTCTTGTTCGAAAGGTGAAATACATAGGACTAACGTGTTCGTAAGTTAGCGTTGGGGTGAGTTATCATGTAAATAACAAAAGTGAGAATAGCACCTGATTGAGTAAAAACGGCCATAGCTTAACCGCGGTAAAATTATTGCCCTTTTACCCGAGCAGAGGCCTTAATTGTTACACTAATTTAACTGCGGATAAATTATGTGTAACAAGGCCTCTGATTGGGTAAACGACCAATAATTTTACCGCGGTTGAAATAATTTAACTGCAGTAAAATTATTGGAAAAATAAATATTTATGAGTAGGCCTACGACGGCCAACCATATGCGTCGACACAGATATGATATACAGTAGACACAATATATATATATATATATATATATATATATATTATAGACAGTAGACACAATAACGTGTTGAGGGCTGTTAGGAGTGTATGCCTCCTATTAGGCAAGTTGTTAAATGAGACGGCACCTAAATTCAATCGATGCACAAGATATTCATCGATCAACATATTATACAATATCGATGTGTCTGATGTACAAGTGTATAGCCGTATATAAATATATATACATATATATAGCTATATATATATATATATATATATATATAGTAGTAGAGTGAGAGAGTAAAGAGAGAGAGAGAGAGAGAGAGAGAGAGAGAGAGAGAGAGAGAGAGAGAGAGAGAGAGAGAGAGAGAGAGAGAGAGAGAGAGAGAGAGAGAGAGAGAGAGAGAGAGAGAGAGAGAGAGAGAGA
>NW_014584772.1:4134-4536 GCF_000485595.1 Priapulus caudatus
CAGTCTAACTAATATATTATTTCTATGGATACACTATCAGTCTAACTAATATATATATATTATTTCCATGGATACACTATCAGTCTAACTAATATATTATTTCCATGGATACACTATCAGTCTAACTAATATATTATTTCCATGGATACACTATCACTCTAATCAGTATATTATTTCTATGGATACACTAACAGTCTAACTAGTATATTATTTCTATGGATACATCATCAGTCTAACTAATATATTATTTCTATGGATACACCATCAGTCTAACTAGTATATTATTTCCATGGATACACTATCAGTCTAACTAATATATTATTTCTATGGATACACCATCAGTCTAACTAATATATTATTTCCATGGATACACTATCAGTCTAACTAATATATTATTTCTAT
>NW_014584773.1:0-301 GCF_000485595.1 Priapulus caudatus
TCCGTTGATATTTACATATTAAGAGAGGTCCATACATAATTATCTTTATATTGCCTTATATGCCTTTATATTCTCCAACACACCTATATACTATTATTTACATATTTTACACATTTACTGCTACATATTATGTTGTTGCTGCGTGTTCATATCGTGGCATACTTGCGCAGTGCATACTAACACATTTGCAGAACTACCATGCTTATAGTTCACCTTACAGCGGGTACTCTTCACATCAACACATTGTATTGTAGCGGTCAGTTACATACTTACCTTGCTTTAGTGCAGGTTTTCCTAGAAT
>NW_014584773.1:1890-2185 GCF_000485595.1 Priapulus caudatus
CATGTACGCACATATACCCGTGCACCTCGCTCTGACGCATGCACGCACAGATACCCGTGCAGCTCGCTCTGACGCATGTACGCACAGATACCCGTGCAGCTCGCACTGACGCATGCACGCACAGATACCCGTGCACCTCGCACTGACGCATGCACGCACAGATACCCGTGCACCTCGCACTGACGCATGCACGCACAGATACCCGTGCACCTCGCACTGACGCATGCACGCACGCACGCACGCACAGATACCCGTGCACCTCGCACTGACGCATGTATACGCACAGATACCCGTG
>NW_014584773.1:3822-5484 GCF_000485595.1 Priapulus caudatus
AAAGAGAGAAAGAGAGAGAGAGAAAGAGAGTGAGTGAGAGAGAGAGAGAGAGAGAGAGAGAGTCTGAGAGAGAGAGAGAGATATGCCCCTATGCTGACACGCACACTGACTTACTATCTTCTGCACTAATTGCAGTATAGAGCCGCAGACAAAAGCAGGATGAATTGCTAGTTTACGCAACCCCGTTTTTTCCCCATAAAAAATCTTTCTTTCATCGCGTTTCTAAACTCACCCGCAACCGATAAATGTCTGCATCCGCCTCACAGACGACGTGTCATCCATCTCAGCCGCATCTATCCATCTCATAGCCGTCGGGAACTAGTTTGGTTGTAACAAACACCTCTCTTACCTCCTCCTTACCTTACCTCTTCCTACCTTTACCTCCTTTTGGTTGTAAGAAATACCTCCCTATCTCTCCGCCATCCCCCCCCCCCACTGACCGTCTTCTGCCTCCCCGCAAATCTCATCAACTCGTATGTTGGTACCTATCAGCATGGCTTCCTGGGATGGGATGGCGACGCCGTTGCCATGACGACGGTTCACTCGTGCTGCTGCTGTGCGCAAGTACTGATGCACGCGCGCGCTCTCTCTCACACGCACGCGCACGCAGGTTCACGCGCGCACGCAAGTTCACGCACGCAGCACACACACACACAAACACACGACACACACACACACACACACACACACACACACACACACACACACACAANGACACACACACACACAACAACACGCACACACACACACACACACACACACACACACACACACACACACACAACAACAACAACAACAACAACCCCCGCCCGGTCCGCAGGCCGCACGGTCCGCAAGCGCGTAACAATGTTATATATATATATATATGTGTGTGTGTGTGTGTGAGTATATATATATATATAACTGTTAAAGATAATAGTTCTTACGGCGTCGATGATGATGGATCGACGTAGAAAGAAGCGGATTCTTCGTTGCCCGTTATAGTCGCCACCGCACTCTAACGAGAATTTAATGGTTGCTTGCCTATTTTCCAGCTGATCAGTCTGGACAACTCTACGTCGGTGACGCCATTTTGAAGGTACGTGTACTGCGTTTTCATAGACGTGACAGCCTGCTGTGTGTAGCAAGCGATGCGAGTGACGCAGGACTGCCGACAGCGGGACAGCGAGCGCGGATATTTGAATAAACTGCGAGATGCAATCACAAGAGCTTGAGATTTTGTTTGAGGCAAATGGAATAATTTCATTTTCGAATGATAAGATTTGACGCTGTGGGGGCATGGCGTGTGCTTTGTTGCTGTGAATCGAGGGACTGTGTGTTAGACGCGTTTTATCGGAGATTGATGAGGATACTTTTCTTCGATTCTATATAATTGTCGTCTATTTTCAGATTTTTAAATATAAATTGCACTTTGATCCAACCTCCGTCGCAATAATGTTTTAGATAATCTTGAGCATTATATTAGTTTAAAATTATTCTCGCCAGTCAGACTGATTGTTTGCCCCCTGGTGGCGACACATTTTCTCCGTTTGGAAAACGACTAAAATATCTGCCCCTATAAGAATAAAGTGTTTTGTTTACAATGATTACATGACAAAAAATTATAAAGTTATATTACCGTCTCTGACCTCTTTCTCCCACTCTCCCCCTCTCCTCCTCCTC
>NW_014584774.1:0-522 GCF_000485595.1 Priapulus caudatus
TATATACTTGTGTGTGTGTGTGTGTGTGTGCGTGCATGAGTGCCTGCGCACGCGTGTGTACGCGCGTACATGCGTGCGTGCGTTCCGATTTGGCGCCGAAACAATGGTGCAGCAGACTGCCGGGAGGAATGCGCTCTTGTTTTGATATGGAAGCAACAATAGCACCGAGTGACCGAGTGCTCTATCGTCTCAGAGAGACAGCGAGAAAGAGAGAGAGAGAGAAGAGAGAGAGAGAGGAGGGGGGGGGGGGAGTCAAGCACTTTCGTGCTTGTTCGTGGCTATACCTGCATGCTCACCGTGACTTTCCCTTGCATAGACACGTTCACTTAGATGGACACCACGATCAGGTGAGACCATTAGCGGACATCGCTAGATGCAGTCCGTTCGCCATGTCCAGATCATTCGTGGTCAGTCTAAGGCGTCCTAGACCTACTAGTGAGCTGGTCTAAAACTACGCAGTGTATGTGTGTGTGTGTGTGTGTGTGTGTGTGTGTGTGTGTGTGTGTGTGTGTGTGTGTGTGT
>NW_014584774.1:1397-2792 GCF_000485595.1 Priapulus caudatus
CTGTCTGTCTGTCTGTCTGTCTGTCTCTCTCTCTCTCTCCTCCCTCCCTCTTCCCTCCCGTATCCCCTCTCCCTCCTCTCCTCTCTCTCACCCTCCTCTCTCTCTCTCTCGGCTGAGAACCGAGGTACGTAATCAACTCAGGGCACTTTATTTCCCCTCACCGACATGCCGTGAAACACCGTCAAATGACCGTGCATGCTCACACGGTATAATTAGGCGTTACATTGAGTATGATTCACTCTCCGCTCGTCAAAACCAGAGCATACACAGTCTGTTAGCTTTAATTAATTTTTAATTAATTAATTTTAATTAAAATTCACCATTAGTCTGAAAGCTCTCTCTATATAATAGTTAATAGACGAGTGGAGTGAAATTACCCCCGCAATAATTATGTATACGTAACATAAAGGCATTCGCTACCACCACGCTACGACCACACCACATTACCAAGAGTAGATAATAACATGTGTTATTATCTACTCTTGATATTACCAGGAGTCTATCAATATTGATGATATTGATATTGATATTGATATTGATCAATATATTGATAGACTCCTGATATTACTGTACTATACGCTAGTTGCACCACATAGAACTATATACCACATTAGAAACTGAACACATTTTACAGCTCATACTGTAGTATAAGCTAGTGGACTGAAGCTAATAATTCAACATGCTATGTTCGGAGCACATTAACCCGAGAGTATACTATAAATGAACCGACTTGAAACTACAGGTAACACAACCACGGTGTTGGGAGGGGACGAGTTCAAGTCATGATGTTCTTAAGTGGCGTGACTGATACAGCGTAAGTAGCCAAGGTGGTAGAACGGGGTCCGAAGTTATTGACAGCAAGCAGTAGTTTTACTACCTACAAGGGTCAGTTCGCTGCCTGCTTGCTGTCAACCTCGGCAGTAAATACTTGGTGCCAAGAAATCTCCCAATAAACCCATGTAGTAAAAGCAGCAAAGGTTCTGTCTGGGTGAGTCAATTTGCTGCCTGTGATTTTCTCTGGTAGCAGGTACTTACCGCCTGGCATGAGAAGTTCATTCCTAACCCCTGTATAATGCTGCTGCTGCTGCTCAGGTGATGGGTGGGTTCAGCAGCAGCAGCATCAGCAGCAGCAGAGGAGGAGGAGCAGTAGCAGTAGCAGCACCAGCAGCAGCAGCACCACCACCACCACTAGCAGCACCAGCAACAGCAGGAGGAGGAGGAGCAGTAGCAGCAGCAGCACCAGCAGCAGCAGCAGCCCACCACGACCACCAGCAGCAGCAGCACCAGCAGCAGCAGCCTGGTGGTGGTGGTGGTGGTGGTGCTTGGTGCTGCTGCTGCTGCTGAACCACCACCACCATCACCACAAACACCACCACCACCAACAGCAGCAGCACC
>NW_014584774.1:4156-4533 GCF_000485595.1 Priapulus caudatus
GCTCTCTCTCGCTCTCTCTCGCTCTCGCTCTCTCTCGCTCTCTCTCGCTCTCTCTCTCTCTCTCTCGCCGACTGTCTGGCCCCTTTCACTTTCATGCTAAGCACTCGCGCATGTGTGGCGTGTGTGTGTTGTGTGTAGTGTGTACACGTACGGCTTTCATACGTCGTAGTGTAGAGGCACAGCAAGAGGCATTACTCAACGACACGTTCGCCGACAAACATTACAAGAAAACTAACAAATAACAGACGAGGCACGAAGCTTGTGTACTGGATGTTATGCTGCTGGTTCTTTATGCACCGGCTTTCGCGCGACTCGTAGTTGTTAGGATTTGCGCAGTGCGTGCGTGCGTGCGTGCGTGCGTGCCGTGTCTGCCGTGT
>NW_014584775.1:0-1044 GCF_000485595.1 Priapulus caudatus
GGTTACGGTACGTTACGGTTAGGAGGAGGGGAGGGAGGAGGGGAGGAGGGAGGGAGGAGAGAGAGAGAGAGAGAGAGAGAAGAGCGTGGGGTTATCACCGGTGTACTCACATACAGAGCAGCATCATGATGAGAGATGCGGGGATGCTCGTTGCTAACCTCATCGGAAGCTGAGGACCGCGTTTGTCGTCTGTCGCACGGGCAGCGTCGTGCGGTCGTCATGGTGACACGTACCGAGGCTCTTCGCGGGAGCAGGCGCTCGACCCGCAGTCAAGACGGTCAAAACTTGTTGTTTGTCTGTTGCTACGGTTGTCATGGAGATAGCAAGCATCTTCTCCGACGAAGTCTCGACTCGTCTCTGTTGCCAGGCTGTCTGAGGAGTCTGTTTTGTTTGTCGTCTGCTCTCGTTAAAGCGACGTCTCAGCTTCCCCTTAAAGTAGGCTTGACTCGTTGTCAAGGAGGCTGAGAACTTTGTGTACTGTCTGTTGATATTGTCTCTGAAGGATGCGGTCGTCAGGGAGATAGTAGCTGGACTTGTTGTTAAGGAGGCTGAGGAGTCTGTTTGTTGTCTGTTGTTAAGAAAGATGCTGTGTTGTCATGGAGATAGTATCTGGACTCGCTGTCAATGAGGCTGAGGAGTCTGTATGTTGTCTGTTGTTTTAAAACCATGTCTGAAGCGCTCGTGGAAGTAGGCTTGTAGCACTGTCATGGAGGCTGAGGACTCTCTCTGTGTTGTTAAAAAGGATGCGGTTGTCATGGAGATGCTGCAGCTGCTCTTCTTGGCACGACGATCGGGGAGGCTGCGTCTCGTTACTCACCCGGTCTCTATGTACGTACACGCCCGCACGCACGCGTGTACGTACACGCGCACACACATACACAGTGTTACACACTCACACAGAGTGAGAGAGAGGAGGGGGGGAAGAGAGAGAGAAAGATAAAGAGAGAGAGAGAGAGAGAGAGAGAGGGAGAGAGAGAGAGAGAGAGAGAGAGAGAGAGAGAGAGAGAGGGAGAGAGCGAGAGAGAGCGACTGGCAGCGCGACCC
>NW_014584775.1:1440-2893 GCF_000485595.1 Priapulus caudatus
AGAGAGAGAGAGAGAGAGAGAGAGAGAGAGAGAGAGAGAGAGGGAGAGAGAGAGAGTAGCATCGTGAGTGATGGGATCAGGTGCCTTGCCCCCTCACCCATCATCATCAGCCACCACCATCATCATCATCATCATCACCCCTTCACCCATTATCATCAGCGAGGTGATTAGGAGTTTTTCAGGAAGAGAGCGTGCACCTGCAGAGAGCAAGCCAGGTAACCCCCGAGAGAAAGCCGATAGCGGGGAGAAGTGGGGAAAGGGGGGAAGGGGCCCTAGAGGAGGGGGGTTCTTACACAGGAGGTTATCAACTACCCTGGATGGATATCTATTCTTAGTTAGTGAGAGAGAGAAAGAGTTTTCTGCTGCACCACCTGCGCCACCATAGTGCAGCCCCGGAACATACACCTGAACACACGAGAACGTAATATACGGAATACCTAATACTAAATACCTAGTATCCTAAATATACCGGAACATACGAGTTCTCATCACGCTTAGTTCTACAGGCGTGGCAGGGTAGAGCATAGCTGTATGTGTGTACCCTGTATCGGAAGCGATGCGACTACACCGGTAGAATTATCCGTGACTAGAAATACACTTATATCCAGGTAAGCCGGCAGGGTTGAACGGACAGTGTATCGGTTGGAGTTAGGGTTAGGGTTAGGGTGGGGGTAGAGAGAGGATAGAGTAGAGTTGGGCTAGAGTTAGGGTAGAGTTAGGGTTAGGGTAGGGTGGGGGTAGAGTTAGGGTAGAGTAGAGATGGTGTAGGGTAGCATTAGGGTAGGGTAGGATAGGGTAGAGTTATGATAGAGCATAATTAGGGTTAGGGTTAGGACACAGTTACAGGGTAGATTTATAGCAGTGTAGAGGTAGGGTAGGATAGTGTAGATTTAGGGTAGATTAGAGCTAGGGTAGGCTAGAGCTAGGGTTAGTGTAGGGTTAGGGCAGGTGTTAGAATCTCACTTCTTTAAGTTTAACCCTTGTGCTCACCGTGTGCCACGGCTGGCAACACTGCCGGTATGGCAACTATAGATTTTTGCTTGGCAAAGTTTGCTTAGCATGAGTTGCTGGGAAAGGCAGTAACTATAGCTTGTTGCTTGGCATGAGTTGCTGGGAGAGGCGGTAACTATAGCTTGTTGCTTGGCATGAGTTGCTGGGACAGGGAGTAACTATAGCTTGTTGCTTGGCATGAGTTGCTGGGAGAGGCAGTAACTATAGCTTGTTGCTTGGCAATGTTTGCTTGGCATGGGTCGCTGGGAGAGGCAGTAACTATGCTGTGACAGACGATGATTTGACGTCCGTGGCGTGTGGTCCGCGTTGGTCGGGTTGTTGGCACATAGCTGTCATCCAGCCGAGCAGAGTCCCCGTGTGGTCCCTCCCCGTCTCTCTCTCTCTCTCTCCCTCCCTCTCTCTTCCGCCCCTCTCTCGTTCCGCATCTATCTCTGCCTCCCCG
>NW_014584775.1:4278-4530 GCF_000485595.1 Priapulus caudatus
GAGATAGAGAAAAATATATATAGAGAGAAAATAAGAGAAAGGGAGAGAGAGAGAGTTCAAGAGTTCTCTCGTTCCGCATCTATCTCTGCCTCCCCGCTAGTTAGTTCATCCGTCATCATTCTTGCGCGTTTGTTCGGCTAAAAGGAAAAAACTTCGGCAACTCGGCAGCAGCCCACAATGAAGGCGTGAGAGAGAGGGAGCGCGCGCGAGAGAGAGAGAGAGAGAGAGAGAGAGAGAGAGAGAAAGAGAGAG
>NW_014584776.1:0-4530 GCF_000485595.1 Priapulus caudatus
ATTGGGACCAATACTTGGCGTGATAGTGGAGCAAAAAGTATTTGGATAGAAAAAACGGTATCTTTGGCCCTTAACGTGACCAGCAGTCTGGGGTGGCTCCGAATATGTGCGGTCTTGGACCAGGGTATGACATTGCTATCGAAAACAAATGGAAAACTCCAGTGGGAAGCATTTCTTTGATGATATTGGGCATTAGAAAGTACAGGGCCTTCCTTGGCAGGCTGCTCCTGACCTGGGAAATGAAGCAAGGTGTCTCGGAGAAGGAACGGTTAGAAAGTCAACAGCTGTTGGCATTTTGCTACTGTCATCACGGTATCTGTTTGAATTGACTTCGAAGGAGTTCAAATACCAGAAGACGCAGAGAAGTGAAAATTTAGATATGGGCTTACAGTTCATTGATGTGAGTCATTTGGCAAAGGACCTTGTGGCGGCTGTCGGGAAGGTGGAATTTGGCAAACTCACTTTGGAAACTGTTTGAGGCTATCCTGCCTTACTTCACGACATTTGACTCGGGACCAACTACCTTTGCTGGAGTTCCCTATACCTTTTGCAGACATTGCAAAGTCTGCCTGCAGACCTGCACCAGGCTATTCATTGAAAAACTTTTTTGATGGGTGGGCTTTGTGATCAAAGCGTTCGGCTGCTACATTCACAGCCGTCTGCAATGGGACACTGTGCTTAGAGCAAACATAAAGCGGTTGGTTCAAAAGAGCAGTGCCGGCGGTCATTCGTAGCACCAGGAAGAAGCAATGCGTTACTCGAAATAGGATATAATTCCACAATGGCAATGATGTCTGTTAACCACCTGTTTTAGGGAGATAAGCGGGAGTAGAATGCGACATTCAGAGTTAGTTTTCACCATGAATCACCACCTGGACGTACTGAAGGCTGGAGCAAAGTGATTGATCATGTGGCATGATGTGGTTTACCCATGAGAATCCGTTCAAAAGTTGTGTCGAAGATACAGACAACGGCGACAGCATCCTGTCCGTCTGCCATATGCCCTGGTGATGTTGAAAGATCGGGGTGACAATCAAGGAATCTGGTGTTGAGCAGGCCTACAATGAGTCGAAAGGATAGACTCAATAGACAAAACGAAGCGCCTGAGTGATGTTATTCTTGAAAGGAAACTTTGAAGACGTTTGCAAGCGCCATCGGTCGAAAGAAGAAACCAGGCAAATATCAAACACAAACAAGAAAGGAAGGATTTTGGATCAGCATCAGAGAAGTCTAGATATTGCTCGAGTACGCGGTTTGATGCCTGATATGTGTTCCAACCGACCTCGTCTGTCTCCAAGTGACCTATTCGATGACGACTTGGGTTTATGAAGAAACCTGCAAAGTCTGAATGCTGACAATACGACGAACTCGAAAATAAACTGCACCAGCGCTGATTACGCAAGCTCTGTTCTCATGGGACGGCAATCGCCATAACTGCAAACTTGTAGACGCCGCTGTACATGGCATATGTGAGAAAGATCTAGAACGGTAGTCTATTGAGAACATTTGGAGATTTCTGGTGAGTATCGTGAAAACCGTCGATTGGCTTGCAGTGTTCAATGCCAGCCGTATCGATACTTTTTTTTCGATTCCCTACATCGAAGATGCTGTTGAAGTGACAGTCGAAGACAACGGACGGGACACTGAGGACCACCCGATCGGAGTACAGGTAATCTCAATCCTGATATAAAACTGCCGCAAAGGAGAATGGACAGGCTTCTGGGCATTCCGCAGGGCATAGGCTAGACTAGAGGAACTGGCTGATAGGTTCTGATGCAACCAGATGTCCTACACGAGCCCTGGGTGTAGAAATTGTAGTTGCCAAATTGAAGAGAGCACAGTGTCTACGAAGACAAGGTTTAGTCCATTGCCCCGGGAATTACAAACGAATACATATGACTCGATTTCTACGCTGAGAAGAAGCAGATGATTCGGAATCATTGCCCTATGTTTTGCATGCCATTCAGGATCGGTGTCAAGAGGATTGTCTGGCTGTCAAATGGGACACTTGATGTGTTGGTGCCTGTTGTTATTATTTCATCCAGATCTTTAAACGCATGGTATGGTTGAACTGCTGGACCGTGAGAGGCAGGTGTATGGGCGACAGTATCAGGTTACATCCCAGTACATTGTATTTGGCAGCAAAGCCAGGGGCGTGAATTATGTGATGTATCTGCTGGCCGTTCATGCGTTGACTCGGGATGTGACATACAAGCCAAATTTGGCACAAAATTGCAGCGCTCAAACGAACCAATAGCACACCTCAAGGATTCGCAGAGCTCGGAACAATTTGTGTCTAAGCTGAATCGGAACTATTATCTGGCTACAGGTCGTGACAACATGGTGACCATTACTATTCACAAAATCATGGATGAATTACGACATAGTCTATACCACCACAGAAGTCTGTGACCGTTCTGGATTGCCACCGACTAGCCACGCCAGTACAGGACATATTCTCAGAGCCCTTTACTCCACCGTAGTCAGTATGAACTGTTTGAGTGCCTTACCTCTGGAACCTACGACTTTGGATTCGATATTATCAGATAGCTTGCTTGTTCCAGGAAGGTTCTATCTACCTTTTGCCGGATTGATGTAATGCAGTCTGTGTGTTCCTGTGTGAATGTTGTTTCTACACGCAAGCGTGCGGGTTGTCTCAACAAAGTGGTTGCCAAGTGTTTGCGAATTTTGGCAAATGCCAGACGAACAAGTCACATGACTGCAGAAACCCAATTTGTTATCCTAAGGACACATTTGCAGTGAATCAGTATTTAAAGTTTTACTAGCTTACAATAATATCATGCATACTTGAAATGCTGCCTAGTATTATAGCGATATGTGGAAAGGTTGTCAATAAATGACGGTATAATTTTGGTGGCCATCTGCTGTTGATGTGATGTCAGTGCGTTTTAATTCTGGTTATTAGTCTCGGGGATAAACCTGCCTAAAACATGGGATAGACACGAAAATTGCCTTCTATATAAGTCTGCGAAGAAGGGTTAGTGAGCGGTTTATATGATTACGGGTGTTGTGGTGCCCTTCGGCGGTGGCCATCTTAGAATTTAACAATTGATGCAATGCATTTTCGGTACGGGTATCTCAGTATTTTAAATGGATAGCCTGACCCATAAAATATATGGATAGACCCAAAAATCAACCTCCTAATCATAAATAGGGCGAGTTATGGTCAATTAACATTGAATTTGAAGCCTCTTGGAACGCCATCTTGAATTTTCACCTATCTTCCCATGATTAAGAAATGTCTACCCAATTTTTTTTCACTCCCAGGTGTCCCTTACATGAATCAAGCGTCAAACTGGCAGGGACATATAAATGCACAGCAGGATTCCCCCCAGCTGATAGATTACTGCATCGTTGCGAATGTTTCCTCGTAAATTGGCTTCGCATGCTATATGGCGAATGTGACTTGTGTATGATTTTGAGCTCCAAGTTGCGTGGTGTACGCGTAGTAAATCGTAGGTATTCTAAGGCTAGTAAATGGCGAACTTTCCCTTGTTTTATTTGAAAATTCACACTCTTCCTATTATCTACTTCTCGATATAATAGCATATAATATACATATTATTTATATAATCTATGTGCACACTATTAAATGTCAATGGCAACGTTTTTTTTTAACTTGCTTGCAATCATGATGTATATTATTGCGTTTTTTTCTTAGGTTGATCCGTCGTTGATGCCTTGCACTCGGCACGGGCCAGTACACACGCCACCAATAGATAAATACGAAGCGCCAGATGGAGAATATGTAGATATCACCAGAAAATGGGTGTGAACAACCCAAACGGGCACTCGTTTACGATTTCGTCAAATTTTTGTATTCTACAAATGTACCTTGAGTAGTATCTATCACAGTGCTTCACTTTGTGACTCACTAAGTCTGTGTCCTCTGTACATAATGCTTTGGATGGTATATGTAGACAAATGAATATAGCTTCTAAAGTCTTTGAAATGATGACTGAATGGTTGATTATACAATTGATGAATTGTAGGTTTCACAATTGTCAATAAAGTCGCTTTTATCACTAACTTTTACGTCTTATATTTATTATATTTTATATTATTATGTTGAATTTTAATTATTATTTATTACTTTATCTTGAGTGTATAAAAGCAAATTTTGTTTTTGTTCACTCCTGATTTTATATGCACTAGTCCATGCCCGTTAGGTGCTTCAGAACTTCTGTGTAGACCACATTGTTCATAATGGAACGTTTAGTTGTGTCATTGGCGTATAGAGCTAAAATATTTAGCTGCAGGGCACTTCCCACGATGCTAGCAGTGACGTAGAACTGGCCGTGACTGAAGAAGTGTTCTACCGTGACACACACACACACACATACACGTACACCACACACCACACACACACAAACGCGCGCGCACACACGCATAAACACACACACACACACGCATACACAAACACACACACACGCATACACAAACACATAGACACACACACACATACACACACGCACGCACACGCACACGCGCGCACACACACACACACGC
>NW_014584777.1:0-4528 GCF_000485595.1 Priapulus caudatus
TAACCTTACGCCATTTTACTTCGGAAGTCCCAACGCGTAAACTCAAACCAACTTTGAGCTTCAAATCGTACCACTAGTACATTCGCCTAGCATTGGCGAAATCGGTTTTCCTCGTATACACCCGCGCAACGAGATTACAGGCACTAAACGTTATGACCGATCTCCGGTCGTGTGCCAAGCAAAACGGGAATCCCTATACCCGCCTAAACTACAGCAACACGAAACGATTCAACATGGATCGCAATACGAATTTCCCGTTGTTTATGGAAGTCACACTCCTTCCCTATTAATCTACTTCTGATGTAAGTATTGTAATGTGTATATTAATGGTTGTCCTACAAGTGTCAAATTGATGTTAAAGTGTACATTAAGCACTATACTTGTATAGACTTTGCTGAATGTTTTTTTTTTGCCTGGTTCTAGCTATTTTTCTTCATGTTGGTTCTTATCACTTTACTAGGTACAGATCATGCTGAAGTTCTTTTTTTGGTATATATCTTGTCTTCATGTTGTATAGCATTGGTAATTGTTAACTGTATCCGTCAGTACTTTTATTCATTTTGAACTATTCAACACTATTGCTTTATCAGATTTTTTCTCCATGAAAAAAAACTGTCGTCAGCTACATTATTTGTACTGAATTACATGCAATAAAGAATTTAATAATAATAACAAAATCTGCACGAAATGTGACATCGGTGGAATGTGGAGCAAAGAGGTGGCAGTTTATTGTACAGAGTGGCTATATGCCGGCAGCCGGCATTGTATCTGGACGGTGCCGCGCGCACAGTCTTCGCATTTCTTAAATGCCTTTGGCCAGTTGTTTTAATTTGCAGCGTTATCTCAAGTAAACAAGGGTTAAGGGTTAGGGTTAGGCGTTAGAACTGCGGCATTTAGCAAATTCGAAGAAGGACGGCCCGGCTGCCCGGGGACATACACAGCGGTTTTTTTATTGTATTGGGTAGGTTGTGTGCATGATGCAACACACTATCCCTTAGGCTTAGTCGGCAAGGACAGTCCTTCCGGGCCAATATTAATATTATTATATTATATTTTCTAATTATAAATTATAATATTAATAATAATTATTACTAGGGCTGTAACGATCCACCGAAATCAAATCGGATCGCGATTCTCTTCCCTCGATCCGATCCTCGATATTTTTCCCCGTATTTTCGATTCGATCCAAGCTGCTCCCATTTTAGACAGTAACTGCATCGGCCGAAGTGTGTATGAGACGCGTGCTTCTGATTGGTCAATAGTCATGACTCACAGTCAGCTAATCAGCGCGCACAGCACATCGCTAACACGTTGTTTACATGGCTCAGTTTCCGAGTTTGAGAACTACACCGTACTGAATTTAACTTGTTATTACGTTATATTAATTTGTCAATCTTATTGCATTTTGGCAAGGTGACTGATCGATTCTTACTGAATCTCTAATGTTTATTATTTTAAGTTTCTGGTCACTTTGGTCACTGGTCACATATTTTGCTGGCAAAGCCTTGTCCAGTAGCCCAAATACTGGAATAGGGCCAAATCCTAGTTGACACCCCCAGGTTTAAAAACCACTTTTTCCTCCAATAGATGGCGGCACTACGCTATATACTGTGGAGAGTTACTCACCAATGTTATTGTTACTCAGCGACTGTCAGGGGGGAAAAATAAAATTTTTTTCCCGGGGGCTCTTTTGCAAACCCCCCCAAAATGTTCGGGGGCTACTTTTTCATTTTTCCAGGGCTCTTTTTCCACTTTCCAGCGGCGACTTTTTTCCAGAAAGCTCACGGTTTGAGAAAGCGGCCCGCGAGGCACGTGTGTATGCGCTGTGCACGATCGACGCTGCGGTACGTGCCTGCTGTGGCAGGGGGCGGGCATGATTGAAGTTACGGGGGAGGGGCATGATTGTTTCAGCGTGGTTACTAATCACTACTAAAATTGTTAGAGGGTTGGCATTGCTGGCTATGAGAGAGCGGGGACAGCAAAACTCTTTCGGGGAATTGACGAAAAAGATACAATCGGGGAATGGACACACGAGTGTTGCCCGCAGGCGAAAAAATATACGTGTGAATTTCATTTTAGATTTTCCAATGGATTACCGTTCTATAATCCTACGAAGCGTCGGTTGGTCCTTTACGGTCTACGTAGGATGCCGCAGGCCACACGCGCAGGCACACACGCAGCACTGCCGCAGGCCACACCGGCACACACAGGCACGCAACGTGCGCGCAGGCACACACGGCCAGCACGCACGCAGGCACACCGGACGCACGCACAGGCGCAGGCAACACACGCAAGCACACACACAAGGCACACAGCACACACATATGATACGCGCGGCGCGGCCGCAGGCTTGATTGAATCGAAGAGATAGATGATATATAACATCCGTGCAAGAATTACGATTTACAGCAAATACGGCCTTAGCAAAATATATAGTTAAACGAATATCAGTACCACGAAGGACGTGAGTGATTAGTGGTCAGAATAGCTGAGGAACATATACACTTGCTTCTTTATTAGCGTGCAAATTTGGATGAGAAAATCGCGTTAAAAATGCTGTGGAATCGGGTCTCTCCCTCTTTGTATATTATCTACTCTGATTGAATTGCAATACAGCTACAGTAGCAACATTGCATGCTTAAAATGTAAACACTTGACAGTCACAGCCGTACATGAATTCGTAACCGCGCCGTGGGGAAGGCCGGCTGCGCTAGGCCGGCATAGGCCTTAGGTATCCGCAGGCAGGCAACGCGCGACGAGAGCGGCTAAGGGGCGGGACCGACCTGCCGACAAATGCGAAGTATTCAGGCAACTTTACCTCTTTTGGGGTCGCCCGCCGATATGCATGTTTTCCTGGGAGCATCTGTTTTTGGCATTCGGCGGGCGAAATCGCGCCCAGCCCCCGTGTATTTAGTCCCCTCGGACGACCTGTGCAGTGAGTATATACTCTGCATAGAGTCTAGACTCTCTAGTCTATTCACACATTTAGTATTCATTGGCAATTTCTAATAATTTCTAGTCATTTCACCTATTAGTATTACTGTTATTATTTTAATTATGTGCTTAAAGTTATTATTGTTAAATATAAATTGAGAAAAAAGAAAGAATATGTAATAGTTGGCCTTGAAGAGTTTTGTATTGCAAAATAATGAAATATAAAAAATAGTATAACATTTTCAATATTTGGGAATCGAATCGATGAGCGAATACGAATTCGCATTGAGGCTTAATAGTCGAGATACGGATCGAATCGAGATGGCTTAGCTGGGTATCGTTTACATGGCCCTACTTATTACTTAATATTAGTAGTAACTAGTATAGTACTAATAGTATTACTATTAGTAATACTATTACTATTACTCGTAATCAGCCATTAGTGATGACACCATTGGACAGTTCTGCGGCATCTATGTGCTGAGCGCCACTAGCTTACAGCATTCTCCGCGAGAGCCCGGTATGTGCGGACGTAAAACTCCGCCATAGTGTTATTCTCGCCTGCGTTATCTGCCTTGATACGCAGCGTCGGCCTCTCACCTTTGTGTCGAGAACAGTCGCAGCGTAGCAAGGGAATAGGAGCCGACGTAATGGATGACCTGAGTGACATGACACTTAGATACATTTAAAATAATATGGTCATATGCATGCTCTACAAAGCTTTTCTCTTAGCCAAAATACGATCACGTTTTGAGCACCGCCTTGCACACTAACACGTTAACAGCCATTGTTCCGGCATCTTTACTCTGCGCTTTCCTGGACGCTGAAACTCCTCCCGACCTTTGTGACCTTAGGCCTAAAGCGCAATGCGCACGTTCGTTAAATCTGCTCAACGGCGTGTATTACTATATTACTATTACAGTATTAGTTTATTACTAGAGTAGTACTACTACTAGTAGATCATGGCAAGCCTACCTGTTCTTCGACCTTGCCGTTATAATACACTACTAACGTAGGTGTTGTAGGGTATATCCTACATAATTATGACTATAATCTATTAATATTACATGCACAAGTTTATAACTTCGACGACTTTCTCTTTCTGCCAGGTCGCGAAGGACCGGCGATGACAAGCGTAAATTGAAAACAATGCTCACCCTCCATGCCAAGAATATGGACTGAAATGTACTTCTTTCGGGCCTTGATAATCATACCCATGACTATATTGCTTAGTCTCGACGGTTTTCATATTAAAGCATGTAATAATAGAAATTACTGTTTTGTCAAAACTGCCTTTTGTAATGAAAGCCGCAAAACACTAGGTAGTAGAACTAGAAGATATCTATGAAGATATCAAACACGAAACTCTGAACACACTGACGACAGCGCCTCTTTCGGACACACATTACGCTCCGCAGGATACAGCATAACCGGTTACCGGTCAGATCAGTATCAGATCAGATCAGTCCATATGGTTGGATGGTGTTTAGATTGTCGATCCAATAGGCTTCTCTTTTCTTTCTGATGCGGATCGTGTGTGGATGTTCGGGGGGGGGGTCCGAGAATATTTTTTCAATGCCCCTGCACTGAAAAT
>NW_014584778.1:0-4528 GCF_000485595.1 Priapulus caudatus
GGTGAAGGAAATCGGCAACGTATTATAGATGCAGCAAACGATTTGTTTTATCGACGTGGTTATAACCAAACATCATTTCAAGACATTTCAGATGCTACAGGTATCCCACGTGGTAATTTTTATTACTATTTTAAAACGAAAGATGAAATTTTAGATGCGGTTGTTAATACACGAGTAGATGAATTGGCTGACATATTGAAGCATTGTGAAGCACAAACTAATGATGCGCGCGAGCGATTGATGCTGTTCTCGAATATGTTGCAACATAGGAGTGACGATATTATTGAGTCTGGCTGTCCTATTGGAACCTTAAGTTCTGAACTAGCTAAGGATATGCCTGCATTACAAGAAAAATCGCGACAAGCATTTATTTTGTTGCCGATGATCTGTTGCAACAGCAATTTGCAGGCTGTTAAATATAGACAATGCGTCGGTGATTTATCGGATGGATTGACTGGCAAAATTACAAGGCGGTTAGCCGCGTTACTTGGTTGTGCCCTTTTAAAGATGAGAGCATATATCGCGCGTGAGCTCATGCAGAAATTAAGATTGCGATTAAAGCTAAAACACTGATTAATCTTAGATCATATGCGTTATTAAAAACGGTATTGTTCATGCATATGTCTGTAGCAGAAGCTTTATTTGTCGGCGTGTATAAAGCGTAGCTATTACCTCTACCATGCGTTGGCCATTTGAGTTTAGAATGATTTTTTGGCAGTGTGCTTAAAACACAACGCGGGCGATGATCATGGTAATATCTACGCGGCTGTTCGGCTGAAGCTTACATCGGTAATACGGTTGATAAACGCAGTTATTAAACTTTATCGATCGCGATTGAATCGAAACTGCTTACATAAAAGAGCCATTGACGGCAAGATTATTTGGCAATTTGTCTATGCTCTGACAAATAAAGAAGAAAGCCTGTAATTTATTAAAATTTTTCGAATCCTAACCAATCTCGGCGTATCTTCGTGGTTTCAGATGAGTAATCCGCCATTAACCTGGCGGCATTTTATCTAGAATTACAGGCCAGTCGAGTATAGAAATGGCCGCTAATCCGCCCCAAAAAGTAGAACAATACCGCTCGGTCGGCAGCAAATATTTAAAATAAAACATGTAAAAATTACTGGCCAGAGTCACTATTAAATTTTGATAAATATTGTTTCTGCAATTTAAAGCGCCAAGGAAGATTAAAGTATGGGATAAAATGGATTTTAGCGATGAAATATTCTTTATTTTTCGCAGGTCGCTTCTCTATGGTTAGGTATTTGGCAGACTGGATTTTATCATTGGTTGCATTGGCTTCTTGTATCTACCTGCAACGCTTTTTCTTATTCATGCGGGCAACGGGAATTTGCTCCAGGAATGACTTCTTCTTAGAAGAAGCATTTGAGCAGATAAGCCAAACACAAAAATAACGATTAAACGTACATCTAGTTTATCTTTTTATTCGGTTCTTTCTTCTCAGTAGTTTTTTCACGTTTATTTCCTCTGTAGGTCTTGGAAGCGCCTCAAAATCTGGATAATAATTCATTTACAATTCATCATACTCCGATGCGTGGTTCGTACCTTAACACATGTGCCTACGCCCTTTGTGCAGATCTGAGCGCTGTCGTAAAGTTTGTTTTGCTGCTAAGCTCGGTTTAGTAGTGAAGAAGACAAATAATATAATTATTAGAGACTATGCCTAAGCTGCATAACTTCTTAGAATGGTGCAATTTTGCACGTATTACGTTTAGCGAATCAACTTTGTCTGTGTCCTAAAGATAATACCGTATTTCTTGCAGTTCCCCGAAGAAGCTGCTAAGCCCTCCTTGTATCACGCCGTGTCCGGGATTAGGGTGGTTCATTTTCTCTAGCGATATGTTCAATCGCGCGTCCGTTCCATTGTAGTTCATTTTCTTGCAGCTAGGACCTATAAGTCGAAGCGGTGACAGGATTTATTTCCAGAAACGGAACAAGGGTCATTTTCTATGTTCGATAACCACAACGGTAACTAGGCTGAGCAGGTGCTTTCAGCGGCCGGGTAAAATGTCAGCGCCCCATGAGTGTGCTACATTGGAAACTGATATACAAAGGCCATTGCCACGGGCGAAAATAATTGGGTGTGTTCCGTTAGCAAGTCACATTGCGCATTAATATTATCCATGCTAATTTTTCATCAGAAACATGTAAGCGCCATCTCTACCCATTCATAATTGGGCTAATTCGGATGTAAAACCAGCAGGCATCCTCCAGGCTGGAGCTTTTCCTCTTCATATTTCTAGGTATTCAATAAGAACTCTTTGAGAAATTTCTAAGAAGTATAGCGCGCTAGTGGCTTTGGTGCGATATGCAATAAAAAAGTCATACGATCATTTATATGCCATGTTAGTATCGGTTGCTATATTTCCCGGATAACGGGCGAAAGGCGCCGCTAGCGAGTAAAACCTTTCGATATTTGTTGCATATACAACAGACTTCGTCGATAAAATATTCATGCGACGCGTCTTCAATACCGTATGCAGGTATATTTATTTTCTGATGGATTGCGGTATGTGCGCAGTGAAGACTCGTATTGGTGTTGTTTTGAACATCAGGAGTTGCTCATTAGGCCTTTGCTGCTTCTAAAATCAATCGTCGGCGTGTAGTGTTCTGCCTTTTTTGGTGCGCTCAGCAATTTGATTCACTTCTTTTAGTAACTCAGGTATTGGTGGAATATTAAAGTCACGTTCTAATAAAGTAGGGAAGACACCAAAGTGTTCATAAGCTTTATCAAGAATATCCCATACCGGATCAATAACATCTGCACCATGAGTATCAACGATTAAATCCTTGTCTTCATTGTAATGCCCTGCGATATGCGAGTAACGAATACGCTGCGCAGGCAGTTGTTTTAAAAACTCAATGGGGTCGTATTGGTGGTTAATAGAGTTTACGTAGATGTTGTTTACATCAAGTAACAAACCGCAGTTCGCTTCTTCTAATACGGCTTTAAGAAAATCAATCTCTTCCATTTCCTTGCCTGGCGCAGGGGTGTAATACGAAGCGTTTTCCATTGATATCTCTTGTTGCAAAATATCTTGCACGCGACGAATACGCTCAGCAACGTAATGCACCGCTTCTTCAGAAAAAGGAATGGGCAAAAGGTCGTAAAGATGACCATCATCTGAGCAATAAGTTAAGTGCTCAGAATAGTGTTTAATACCATGTGTTTTAATAAACTGGCCAACGTTTTTTACAAAGTCTTCATCTAGCGGCGATGGGCTGCCGATTGATAAAGAAAGACCATGACAAACAAAATCGAACTTCTCGGTAAACTGCCTGAATTTTTTCCGAAAGTACCACCGACGTTAATCCAATTCTCGGCCCGCCTTGCACACTTCCATAAAGATTTACTGGTGCTAAGTCATTCTCTAGGCATTTCATCCATAACTTCGCGGCACCGTAAACCTAAACCAGTGCCAGCGACGGGATAATGTGCTTTGTCATGTGTATGCCTTTAATTGATACGTTTTTTTGAAATGCCGACTATTAACAATGCTTGCAATTTTATAATTTAAATAATCCAAACTAGCTTTTCCAGCGACCAATAAAAAACAAAACTAATAACATGATGCGTGTAAGTGGCCGGCCAAATTCGATACCGTTATTAAGAACATAACAATACTACCATTTTCAGTAAGCCATTCGTAATTTGTCGTTCTCTTGTAATATTTCTTTTGCACGATCTAATCTTTCGGTAGCGCCGGCAGTACGGTCCACTAGCAAAAAAACCAGAACCTTCTGCAATGGCTAACCAACCATTTTGTAAATGCACAGTAACGGCAGCTACAACCATGGTTGCCATTAGAGGAATAGAAATCCATCTTACTGCTAAACCAAAGAATAATAATATGCACCACCCGCTTCAGTTAGCGCATGCGGCCCATGCCATAATAAACTCAGGAAACGGTAAACCTAAACCCCAGTCAGGGTTACCAAACCATTCTGCAGTGCTATCGATATCAGCCTAATTTTTTGTACCCGCCATCCAGAATATAGGTACTAAATACAATCGTAAGGCGAGAGGCCCAAGAAAATCTACAGCGCGAGTTGTATTAAGAAGAGATTGAGCTTTGCAGCCTAGAGCAATGAGCTTTTCCATAGTTGGCCTTATGTTTAATTGTTATTTATGAGTTGTGGATTAATTGACACCACTTTTATTGTTTTAGTTCAATGTCTGTGTGAAAAGCTCTTGTTTGTTCATATTTAATCAGGCGCTTTCACGTCAGGGTATATATCAGCAAGCATGGTAGATGTGCCGTTACCCTGCACGATACGCGCATGTCGTCGTGTTAATTCACAGGGGGTTTTTACACCACAAGAATGCGCAATCACACCAACTTCATAAGTGATGTTTTTAATGTAGTTGGATACGCGTGTTGATTTTTGTTCAGCAACTAAACCGCGTTGTAATTTTTATTATGTGTAGTGATACCTGTTGGGCAAGTATTTTGATGGCATTGTAATGCTTGAATGCAGCCCAGAGAAAACATGAAACCACGTG
>NW_014584779.1:0-1974 GCF_000485595.1 Priapulus caudatus
CTCATATATATATATATATATATTCATACTAATATTGATTTTTTATCATTTAGTATAGGCAGTGTTTATCTCACAGGTAGTGAAACCCTAATGTTACAAAACAGGTCATGTTAGCTACCACTAGATGTCAGGACTTATCTGTTTATCATAGGATCTTTTCAGAAAAGCTGGTGTGAGACATACGGCTTACATTAGGACGACAGAAAGCAGACATAAAGCAGTCGTTTGCAAGATATGGGTGCGTGTTGTTGTAAAACTGTTCCTTTTTGCTCAAAAAATACTTTCAATTAATTTTCCAACTTCTTTTTAGAAAGAGTATTTCAGATGCTATAAACCCAAGTGGCACATAATAATCGGTGGTGTCCAGTTTCCAACGTCAGACGGTTTACACACAGATAAAACATATCATTTGTTGGTTTCTCACTACGACCTCTTCGTGTAATGCGATTATCTCAATGGACTTTGATTATGGATGTTGGGAATCAGGCTGAGCTGGAAGCAAGCGGTCACATCTACAAGGGAACGTACAACGGCTGGTACTGTGTGGCTGACGAAAGCTTTGTGCCGCAATCTCGCGTTGAAGAAATCGTGGATGATGCAGGCATACCAATCAAGGTGAGTCAGCTTAGCTTCCCCAAGGTACAAATAAGTTTTTTGATACTGATGCATAGGGTTTAATAACCTCTGAAAAAAATGAATCTGTCAGATTTCCAGCCAATCTGTAATGTCGAGTGTTGGATATCGATCTGAAGGTCGCTGCAAGGTGGGTGGTGCAAGTGTAGCGAGTAACTAATATTTTATGGCAGTACACATGCACTGCCCATAGTGACTTTATGTATCGTTTAGGTTTCACAATTCTGTGATGTTGACACGGGCAAGTTTTATACTAATCTGATTGGATAAGTTGCTCAAAAAATTATAATATTCTATTGATCCAGAAGCAAAAAGTGGGTATGGGTTTGCAGGGTAGTAGTAAATTCGAATCCAGGGAGCAATTGTCAGAATCATCATATATCTGCAATGATAATTAGTTACATTATTATGCATTGAAATGGTTGCAGCTACGACTATTGCAATGACTACGTTTTTGACTAGGGTCTTCTGGTTTGGCTGCTAGAATATTGAACAATGCGATAGCAATGTCAACATATGACCAAGTATACATCTATTGCATTCTTCCAACACTGATATTCGATGACCATTTGCACATTATAGACCATGCGTGCATATTTACATATGGCCGACGTCAGTTCTTGTCTGGTGAACGTCGTGTTTTGTTTGTGCGTGTGAAGTGCGTGCCTTTGCTGCGCAGGTGTCGTTGGAGTCGGGGCAACCCGTCGAATGGATCTGCGAGAATAACTATATGTTCCGGCTCTCTGCATTTGCAGACGACCTTCTTCGATGGCTGAGCAATGATGGTACGTAACTATACTACGCATGCATGTGTATGAATGCATTCTGTGCATGCGTGTGACTATATTATCAGGAGTGAATAATAGAGAATCTCTTTTATTTACTCCTGATAATATATATGTGTTTATGTGACTGCACTATGTGGGCATGCGTGTGACCATATTATCAGGAGTTAATAATGATTGTTTGTCATTATTAACGCCTGATATTATCTATGTGTCTATGTGACTGCACTGTGTGCGCATGTGTGACTATATTATCTATGTGTTTATGTGATTGCACTATGTGTGCATATGTATGAATGTATTATGTATGTGTCTATGTGACTGCACTATGTGTGCATATGTATGAATGTATTATGTATGTGTTTATGTGATTGCACTATGTGTGCATATGTATGAATGTATTATGTATGTGTCTATGTGACTGCACTGTGTGTGCATATGTATGAATGTATTATGTATGTGTCTATGTGACTGCACTATGTGTGCATATGTATGAATGTATTATGTATGTGTTTATGTGAATGCACTATGTGTGCATGTGTGTGTATGACTTCAA
>NW_014584779.1:2321-4527 GCF_000485595.1 Priapulus caudatus
CTCTTCGTCTCGTCTCTCTCTCTCTCTCTCTCTCGTCTCTCTGTCTCTCTCTCCTCTCTCTCTCTCTCTCTCTACCGGTATGCCTCTGTCTCTCTCTCCCGCGTGCTCTCTCTTCCTCTCTTGCACGCTCTCTCTTCCTCTTCTCTCTCTGTCTGTCTGTCTCTCTCTCGCTCTCTCTGTCTGTGTCTCTCTCTCTCTGTCTGTGTGTGTGTCTCTCTCTCTGTGTCTGTCTCTCTCTGTCTGTCTCTCTTTCTGTCTGTCTGTCTCTCTCTGTCTGTCTCTCTCTCTCTCTGTCTGTCTGTCTCTCTCTGTCTGTCTCTCTCTCTCTGTGTCTCTCTTTCTCTCTGTGTGTCTGTCTCCCTCTCTCTCTTTCTCTCTCTCTGTCTCTCTCTCTGTCTCTCTCTCTCTACCGGTTTGCCTCTGTCTCTTTCTCTCTCTCGCGTGCTCTCTCTTCCTCTCTCGCACGCCCTCTCTTCCCCCTCTCTTTCTCTGTCTGTCTCTCTCTCTCTCGCGCGCTCTCTCTCTCTTTCTCTCTCTGTCTCCTTCTCGCTCTTTCTCTCTGTTTGTCTGTCTCTCTCTCTCTTTCTCTCTGTCTGTGTCTGTCTCTCTCTCTGAGCTCTCTCGTCATCTCTCTCCTCTCTCGGTCTCTCTCTCTCGGTCTCTGTCCTCTCTCTCATCTCTCATCTCTGTGTGTGTGTGATGTGTGTGGTGTGTTGGGTGTGTGTTGTTGTGTGTGTGTGTGTGCTATTTCTGCTTCTCTCTTTCAATGTCTCTCTCATCTCTCTGTCTGTATTTTCTGCTCTCTCTCTCTCTACTCTGTCTCTTCTCTTCCTCTCTCTCTCTCACTCTGGCCTCTCTATTCCTTCTCCGCTCTCTCTCTCTCCTCTCTCTCTCTCTCTCTGCTCTCTCTCTCTCTCTCTCTGTCTGCTCTTCTCGCGCTCTTTCTCTCTCTCTCTCCTCTCTCTGTCTCTCTCTCTGCTCTATGGTTCCTCTCCCCCTCTTCTCGTCCTCTCTATCTCCTCTCTCTCTCTCCTCCTCCTCTCTCTCTCTCTCTCTCGTCTTTCTCTCTCCTCTCTCTCTCGCCGCTGTCTGTCTGTCTATCTGCCTCTTCTCTCTCCTCTTCTCTCTCTCTCTCTCCACCTTCTCTCTCTCTCACTCTCCCTTTTCTGTCTCTTCTCTCTCTCTCTCTCACTTCTTGTCTCCTTTCTCCGGCGCTCTTCTTTCTCTCTCTGTCTCTTTTTCTCTCTCTCTCTCTTTCTCTCTTTCTCTCTTCACTCTCCTCTCTTCTCTGCTCTCTCTGTCTCTCTTTCCCTCGCGCTCATTCTTCTCTCTCCCTCTCTCTCTCTCTCTACTCTCTCTCTCTCTCTGGTGTCTCCTCTATGATGTCTCTCTCTCCTCGCTTTCTCTTCGCGCTCTCTCTTCTCTCTCTCTCTCTCTCTTCTCGATCTCTCTCCTCTCTCTCTCCTTCTCTCTGTCCTGTCTGTTCTGTCTGTCTGTCTGTCTGTCTGTCCTGGTCTGTCCTCTCATCTTCGTCTCTCCGTCATACCTCATCTATCACTCTGTCTGCTTTCTCTCCTCATCACTATTGGCTTGTCTCTCTTTTTTTTCTCTAGTGCCTCTCTCATCTCGCCTCCCGCTCTCTCTTCTCTCTCTGTCTCCTCCCTCCCTCCCTCTGTCTCTCTTTCCCAAAGCGCTCGTCGCCTCTCTCTTTCTCTCTCTGTCTCTCTTTCTCGCGCGCTCTCATCTCTTAACATCTCTCTCTATTCAGCCATAACAGGGGATAAAAGAAGAAGTCTACATTACATTAGCGGATCTCGCATTTTAAGGTTTTGTGCTCACGACATATTTCACGAGAAGGAATTTTCCTCTCCCCCCCCCTCCTCCGTAATAAATTTTTGCAAGAGAAACTCCTCTCGAAGCAAATATCTCTAAATTTGTTTTTCGCCCCACGTTTATGGTAATGAAAAAATTCCGATCAACACGAATAATATCTGAATAAACAACGAAATAGGCAAATGAAGCCATTTTCGACTGCATCCGTCGTTTTTAGCGAATATCTCCCTCTTCCATTTTTTACTAATGGACCGATGTACCTTTTAAAAAAAAAAAAAAAGTTTGCTAGTAAACGGACGTTGATGTAATTAATAAAGATACTGCACAATCGTTGTCGAAATCCTTAACGGCTGATAATATGTGATTGACAGAC
>NW_014584780.1:0-1024 GCF_000485595.1 Priapulus caudatus
GAGAGTGAGAGAGAGAGAGAGAGAGAGAGAGAGAGAGAGAGAGAGAATGAGACGGCGTCTCCTAGCCAGGCTTGCGCGAGAAACGAGGCTGTATTGTATGCCGACGACATTTGATTTTATAGAGCTTATAAGAGTCTGATGATGAGAGGCTGGCGGAGAAGATGAAATAGATATCTCCTTGCAACACGTGATGTCTGTCGCAACAATAGGCGTAGAATTCGTGATCTACAGATATCATCGATGCCGCTCCCCTATAATAATGTCATATTATATGAAGTCCTATGGGGCAATACCATTACCATAATATTATACATTTAATATATAGATATATAGATAGCACGTATATATATACGCGTTCAAGCGCGCACAGGCCCGCACCAACCCGTAGAGACGTATACACACACGCTCAACCGCATGCAGACACAACACGTACGTAGATACATGTTTTTATTATCACGAAGATCAAAAACGTTGTCGGATTCGTGCATGAATTGCTAGAGCGCAGTTTCGCGTATGCATATAGCAGCAGTTCGGTGTTTCTCATTAAGCATGGTGTTGGGTTTCGCGGCAGCGTCAAACCGCAGGCTCGCTCGCTCGCAATTATACGATTCTCGGAAATCACCGTCAACTCACGCTTACTGACGGACTACTTATTTGTCGCGCATGCGCAGTGCGTTCAATTATTACCCTTATCGAACACAGCGAGCCGATATTAAACAGGAGGTGGTAGGGAGAGGCGAGCGACGATCGAGCTGCTACCATGCGTTAGTTGCGTAGAAGTGTCGTAGTGTAGAACGCCGAATAGAACATAGTTAGCTTATGCGATCTATGTGAAGCGCTCATCGTTGTTGCACGGCGTCCCAAAAAACGCACGTGGCAAGCAGTTGCGAGTGAGAAAACCCCGTCCGCTAAATTAAACATACCGGCGATGCTGTCCGATTAAGACGGTGGGCAGTGGAGATGCTCGCGTATTGAAGAAACGTATACATACATATATATATATATATATATATATATATATATA
>NW_014584781.1:2181-2391 GCF_000485595.1 Priapulus caudatus
ATATATATATATATATATATATATATATATATATATATAAATATATATATAGGCCCCCTACTCTACTATGCTGATCAGCTAGAATGAGTGAGACTGAATCATCAATGTTATATTTACGAAAAATACATATCACAGTTTTGTTTCCAACCCAGCTGATTAATATAACAGTGATTATACAAAGCGATGTGTATATATATGTGTATATACATA
>NW_014584782.1:0-2198 GCF_000485595.1 Priapulus caudatus
CTCTCTCTCTCTCTCTCTCTCTCTCTCTCGCGCGCGCGCTCTCGCTCTCGCTCTCCCCCCCTCCTCTCTCTCGCCCCTCTCTCAGCTCCACTTCTCCGGTTATTTACCCTCGGGTATATCCCGGCTCCGTTGCCACGCACACACCAGTAGTACTTCTATGCCTCAGCAGCAGAGACCGCTTATAGATAGCTGCTCTACGATTGTAACGAGTTTTATCGTTTAGCCGCCGATAGATGGCGGTGCGAAGCAATTACATGGCATAGCTGCGTCTGAGAACAATATATAAAATGTATATATTGTTCTCAGAGCTGCGTAGGTGAATCACTACCGAGACATACTCGATGATATACATAATACAGTTTCTTTCTCATTATCTCGTATTTTGAGGCCCAGTGTGTAGATTCATTTCTGCTGCTGCTGTTGCTGCTGATGCTGCTGCTGTTGCTGCTGATGATGGTGGTGGTGGTGCTGGTGTTGCTGCTGGGGGAGAAATAGGTACACCGACACACGCTCCCCCCCCCATCACACTGTAACATCTCAGGTAAAAATCCCCCCAACGCCCCAGATTCTATCTAGCATCAAACATTCTATCTAATTCTGCCCGACCATTTGTCCCTTTACACACACACACCCACACACACGCACGCACGCACGCAACACACACACACACACTCACACACACACACACGCGTGCGCACACACACACACACACACATAGACAGACAGACACACACGCGCGCGCGCAAGCACACACGCACGCACACATTACTTAGGGGACTCTATATTAATCTACAGTCGTAGATATCCTATTTAGGAAATCTACAGCCGCCTCGCCCCAAACACGTGTCGCCACCCGATGCCAACGCCACCTGTTGGCCCGAATCATAAGTAACCGCGAATTCACCAGCTTTCAGAAGCGCTGGTTTCAGCATCACGCTCACTCCTACTTCAGTACTTTCACTCCTTCTAACTTCTAACTAACTTTCGGACTACAGTTTGGCAGGCGTTGTGAGTCAGGTATAACACACACAATTCACCTGATTCACCTATACCACACTTTTCATTCACCTGCACATTCACGGAAGCAAGGAAACGCCTTATTAAACACTAACGGAACTTTTTTTTAAGTTTAAAACTTAAGGAAACACGTTCTATATAAACACACACACGCACGCACGCAACACTGCATCAAGCAAACGCCCATCAACCCTTTACCTGCTATAATAATACACCTGTTCACTCACCTGTCGCAGAAAGAGCAAGAGAGATAGGTTGCGTCAGTAGATACGTTGGATGACGTCACGGGAGGTGATCGAATGAAAGAATAAGAAAGAAAAGAGCAAAAATTAGAGAGTTGCACAAACGGATTAATTAAACACAACGCATGATCACTGCTGCAGCCGCCTCTCAGACTGACTCCACGCGTCCCCGATACGGATAAAATGACGCCGACAGCGACGTACGGGGTCAGTCTATCTGCTGCCGAGAAATGGAAGACAATGAAGGAGCATGAATGGGTGAGAGTGACAGGAGTGAAAGGTGTGCATTAGACTGATTGCTAATGCTGCTGCTGTTTATTTGTACCTGTTGTCTGTTTATCTTCTTATTTTTTCGTGTATCATATAGGCTAGTAATGCCGTGTTTTATGTATATATAGGTATATATTATAGAAAAGAAATCCCATGTTTTATCAATATATAGGTATATATTATAGACAAGAAACCCCATGTTTTATTAATATAGAGGTATATATTATAGAAAACAAATCCCATGTTTTATTAATATATAGGTATATATTATAGACAAGAAACCCCATGTTTGATCTATATAGAGGTATATATTATCGGAAGTAGATAATAAGGAATCCCTATGATCTACTTCTGATATTATAGACGTGTTTTATGTGTACCTGATCTTATAGGAACGGTGCGCGCATGGGCGTGGTGCGTTAACGTAGGCTGTCATTCACATAGTGATGGATGGATAGGTGGTTGTAGTAATATACGGGTGTGTGTGATTTAGGTGAATGCACTGACCCCGTAGCGTGGGAGGGTAGCAACAGAGAGAGAGGGGGCGAGAGGAGAGAAAGAGAGAGAGAGAGAGCGAGAGAGATGGAAGAGAGAGAGAGAGAGAGAGAGAGAGAGAGAGAGAGAGCGAGAGCGAGATAGAGATATATAGAAAGCGAGAGAAAGAGAGAG
>NW_014584783.1:0-4525 GCF_000485595.1 Priapulus caudatus
GCTGAGGTACACTGCGGCTGGCTGAGGCTAGCTGAACCACGCGGAGACAGACTGAGGCATGATGAAACATGCTGAGACAGGCTAAGATACGCTGGACCAGGCTGAGGTACGGTGAGGCAGACTGAGGCAGGCTAAGATACGCTGAGGCAGACTGAGACAGGTTAAGGTACGCTGAGACAGGCTGAGGTAGGTTTAGGTACGCTGAGGCAGGTTTAGGTACGCTGAGGTAGGCTGAGACAGGCTGAAACAGGCCGAGGTACGCTGATGCAGGCTGAGACAGGCTGAAACAGGTCGAGGTACGCTGAGGTAGGCTGAGACAGGCTGAAACAGGTCGAGGTACGCTGAGGTAGGCGGAGACAGACCGAGGATAGCGGATGCAGGCTGCGGGGCAAGCTGTAGCACGTTGTTAGCACAATGTCGTAAATTCCGACCAGATTTACGGAAGGGAATTGAGCGCGGCGGATTCACAGACGGTCATTGCCGTCGAAGTAAAACATCGGCAAAGTTGGTATGTCTGCGCTCGCCTAAGCTAAGTAAGGCTATAGTGCCTCGCTCTCGCTCTCTCTCTCTCTCTNTCGAACATCCTCCGGAGGAGTCCGGCCACTGCACGGCTCGTGTGCAAATTCGTGTATAAACAAATGTTGATACCACGGCCTAACCAGCAATGCCTGCGTCGCAGACTGCCACGCGGCAGTTAGATCGCGATAGTGATATGACTACTAGGCACTTTAATTTAATTTAATTTTTTTTTTTAGGGTTAGGTTAGGGTTTAGTATTAGGTTTAAGGTTTAGGTTAGTTAGGTAGGTTTAGGGATTTTTTTTAGTGGCTAATAGTGCATCATCCTAAGTGCCTAGTAGTCATATCAATATCGCATCTAACTGCCGGTGCCGCAACTCGTGTTTTCGGCACATTCCATTACCATCATTGCTGGGGGCCAAGTCATCATTACAAGAATAACTCTGGGCTGGCATATGTAATTCTAAAAGGCGAGTTGTATTCTAAAAGTTATGTAAACTTATTTAAAACATTTAAACTCGGCGTGTCTACAATATATATATAATTGTATACTATTATTGTAGGGCGTCTTATTTAATTATATAGTTGAGGATCGCATCACAAGTACAGGAACAGTATATACAACGATCTATACAAAACGCGAGTGAAGCTGTCATCGTTCATCGTGTTTGGCGACGAACGTAATCTGTGGCGGCCTAATTCACTTGGCCAACATCCAAGTGGCATAAACGTAAAGTTAAAGTTATGGCTATTTAATTTCCAGAGACGCCTATCGATAAGGTATGGCTATCGAGTTACAGCCTATCAGTATGGTCTATGGGAACTGCATTGAGACCACAAGTATGCGAAGATATAACGTGTGAGAATGAGTTACGCGTTGTAATTGGCTCACATTCTCACTCTCGTCTAAGCTCGTTTAAATACAGTTCAACTCAGCGCTCCAGTACCATGGTATTGCATACATATAATCATTACCAAGCAAATTGAATACGTAAATGTAATGATTCAGGCAGGAATGAGCGAGAAATATGTAAGCCATTCCGCTTTAAAAACCGCGCCCACGCACGGGCGCACGCTATCTTTCATTCACTACTTATACGCCCAGTCACACCAGGGCCCCCGATCTCACTACGCGCGTTACTAACGCTTCTAAAGAGCGTGGTGAAAACGTGTAGAACGCAGTACGTTGGAACGTATATGGACGTTACTGCGATCGTGATCGTGCGCGGTGGGCAGTTCAGGCATGAGCGTGGAGCGTGGCCAAACTTTGAACATGTTCAAAATAATCGTGGTGCGGCGGCGTGCGGAATACAGGCGGCAGTGCGGCGTATAGAGACGTCGGAAGGCGTAGTACCGCACGTAATCGAGCCATAGTACGACTTAATGGTCGTATCGAAGCGTGTCGGTGCGGTGAGAAAAATTTTGTCGCCCCTGTTCTCAGCAGGGGGGGGGGGGGGGGAATGTCAATACGTTTTCAATACGTTTAATTGGGTGCTACCCTGGCCAGCCCCAGTTCAGTGTCCACTTGGATTACGGCAACACTACTCCATGCATGTTTCTCGTAGAAGAACTCGAACTGATTGGCCAGCTGCTCCCTCAACCACGCTCAGCGGCACGCTCGGGAAATTTTTTTTAGGACGGGGCGGATGCGTGATGAGGCGTAGGCTCTGGTGTGCCTGGGCCCTTACCCCCCCCCCGACAATCGGCGAATAATAATATGATACAACTTGTAGGACCCACAAATTCTAACATACTATTTACCCGAATTCTAAGAGATAAAATCATAAGAGAGAAAGAAAATAGTAAAGGGGTAAAAAATATTTGGCAAAACAGTTTACAGATGCCATGATCTAAGTTTGTCAAATCTACTACATTTGTATGGGTCAAATAAACGTTTTTGTACGCTTCATCAGAACTCTCCATCTGGCCCCGTTTAGCCGTAAATGACTGTTTTCAGTGACGGCTCCTGAGGTCAAGTGAAGCCTAACGCCACGCCCTCCTCTGGTAACTTTACCCTGTGGACGGCAACATCTGGTCGCCTTAACTCTAACAGACAAACAGCCAACAATGCATCGCAAAATATTAGTGAATAGATAGATTAGCAAGCAAAAGTCAAGCAGGCAAGCGCCCGCGACAGCTTGTGCTGTTATGTAACTTAAATGTCTATCCCGACGATCAAAGTGAAGGTCGTGTTGCCGCTGTATCTGGTATTACCATCGGAGTATCCATTGAGTCGTGTCTGCCTGAATTTTGACGCTTAGCGTATCTGCGTAATGTAATACTATTCTTGGAATCGCTTATCGGTGCCAGCTGAACATGACTCATGTTTAATCCTCATTGAATGGTGAGAGTATATGAATGTCTAGTAATCCTGATTTCAATAACGGCACTGAACTTAAACAAATTAAACTGCGAAACTCAACAACCATAGAAATCTCAAATCCGATCAACGCGCTAACCGAATTCAAAAACCGAACGCAAATCATAAGCTGTTTGTCTGATTGGTAAGAAAAGCATAACATATGCGTAATTGAAGCGAAAAGCATTTAATAACGCCAAAATAGTTGTTCCACTGAAACATTATGACTATATTTACGGGCTGGAGCCCGGTTACCCCAAACACTCCCGCATCAGCGTTAGCTCTCTGTGGCTTTCACGTGAGAGGGGGATCAAGAGCGGCATACCCGAACACCCGATGCGCATGATTATGGTTTTATTATGTATCGACCGGAATTTAGTTCAGCCTTTCACGCGAAAACGCGCCCGAAACTCACCTAGTGTCTCATGTGAAGCCATAATATTGGAAAGTTATCAAATCAAACCACACCAAATCAAACTGACATTTTCCGCAACCAGCTGCACATTGAGACACTATATGGCGGTTCTAGTGTGTTTTTGCATCGTTTTCGATCCGCTGAGGCGAAAATTTCAATTAAACGAAGTTCTAATGGTGTGCACAAAGTTTTACGATCGGCCAAGAAGGATGCACTGAATCCGGGTGTGTCAGAGGGAGAAATCCGGATGAATCACGGGTGAATCCGGGTGTGTCAGAGGAGAAAATCCTAGTAAATTCGGGTGTGTCAGAGGAGAAAATCCTAGTAAATTCGGGTGTGTCAGGGGAAATCCGGGTGTGTCAGAGGGGGAAATCCGGGTGAATCACGGTTGGATCCTGGTGTGTCAGTCTCAGTGCATAAAAGGCCGGGGTCAAAACAATCAACAGTCGACATGAATTGATTTAATAAAAAAAGCCAACTCAAATGCAATCACGTTTGCTTGTTACCATGTTAGTTACCTCCGCCAGGGGCGTGGCGGGGGTTATGTTTTCACCGGCGAATGTTTGAGTGTTGGTTGGTTTGTTTGTGAACATGCACGTTTCAGTTCACTTCCGCTAGGTGCGCTGGCTGTAGACTTACAAACACGCAAACACAGGCTAAGGGGCAACCACAGTCCTCCCCCCACCTGCACGCTCGCACTAATCCGGATCATATTAATTATTTAATTAATTAATTAATTTTTCCACTTAATTAATTAATTAATTAATAAAAAATTCCACATTGAGAGAATTCAGCTGCCTTGGCGGAGGTCTGTGCTCTCCGAGTGCTCTAGTTTTAGTCTACATCTCGTCGTTGTAAATGGATCGGTCAGCTCGATAACGAATGCGTGTCCTAGAAATAATTTAATCGAAGCTCGCTTTAAATTACAGCTCACATTTAATTAGTAAAATCTCACTGTAAAAATATAGTCACTACATGCAATAGGATTAAGAGCTTAAAATATCTGCGGTAATAGGTGATTAAAAAAAAGAGAGATTATAATAGTTTAGCCCAGTTAAGGGTCAAAAGGTCATAATATAAAACAACTCTTCGTGTTTGTATTTCTGATACAGAAGAAAACAAAACAAATGTTTGATGATGCTGTTGTGGGAGGCGGCGGATGGAGTATAGCACTTCACTCCCGCTCGCGCGCGGTGTGTGTGTGTGTGTGTGTGTGTGTGTGTGTGTGTGTGTG
>NW_014584784.1:0-4520 GCF_000485595.1 Priapulus caudatus
AGGCACCCATCTTTCTCTCTTCTCCCCTACTCTCTCTCTCTCTCTCTCTCCTCTCTCTTTTCCTCATCTCGCCCTTCTCTCTCTCTCTTATCTCTCTCTCTCTCTCTCCTCTTCTTGTCTCTCCCCCTCTCTCTCCCCCCCGCTCTTGCTTTCTTTCTCTCTCTCTTTCTCTCCCCCTTCTCTCTCCCCCTTTCTCTCTCTCTGTCTCTCTTTCTTTCTCATGCATCTTGTTTCCTGTTACGTCCCGGTACACGATCTCCCACGGTACTCGCGATTGTCTGCCGTGTTGGCTGTCGTCGTCCGTTCCGCATTTCGCGAAATAGAATTGCCCAATCTCATATTGAACTCGCACTACAAATTACTGATAAGCGAATCACAAGCAATTACGTAAACCCAAAGGAAGACGGGTCTAATTTCTACCCCGAGCGAGATGCGATGAGAGAATAAAGAGAAGAGAAAGAGAGAGAGAGAAGCGAGTGAGAAGAGCGAGTGATAAGGAGAAAGAAGAGAGAGAGTTTAGAGAGAAATAGAGAGAGAGAGAGAGCGGAGTGAGAGACGAGAGAGATGCGAGTGAGAGAGAGAGAGTAGAGAGAGAGAAAGAGAGAGGAAGGGTGGGGTTAGGGGACAGAGCAAAACGATAGTGAAGTGCATCGAGAGAAAAAAAGAATCAAAGAGAGACAGGAAGAGCGGGATGAGACAGGATAGAGTAAGATTAGAGGAGAGATGAGCGCGCGCGCGAGAGAGAGAAAGAGGGCGATGCGGAGAAAAGACGAGAATCAGAGAGAGAGAAGAGAGAGAAGAGAGAGAGAGAGCGAGAAGGGAGAGCAGAGAGAAGAGAGAGAGAAGAGAGGCCCACCATTCGCGAGAGAGAAAGATGAGAGATAGATAGATAAGAGAGAGAGAGAGAGAGAGAGAGAGAAGAGAGAGAGAGAGAGAGATAGAAGAGAGAGAGAGAGATGAGAGAAGGTGGGGAGGCGAGACCATAGAGAAGGTGGAAAGATATATATCATACTATATTATATACTATATATATATATATTATTATATATATATATATATTATAAGAGAGAGAGAGAGAGAGAGAAGAGAAGCAGAGAAAGATTAGAAGGAGAGAGAGAGAGGAAGAGAGAGCAGGAGAGAGAAGGCAGAATAGAGATACAGAGAAGAGAAAGAGAGAGAGGAGAGCGCGAGAGAGAAAGGAGAGAGAAGGGGACAGACAGACCGGCACGAATGGAGCAGGCAACGCGAAGAAGGGAACATAGAGAGAGAAGAGAAGAGAGAGAGGGGGGGGGAGATAAAAACCGAGAGAAAGAGAGAAAGATAATAAGAGAGAGAAGAGGAAGAGAGCAAGTGCAGAGAGAGGAGAACAGAGAGATAGAGAGGAAGAGAGAAGAACGAAGCGAGAGCGCGAAAAGATGTAGCGTCGTGCCGAGCAGAAGCAGAGAGAGAGAGAGGGAGCAAGAGAGCGAAGAGAGAGAAGAGAGAGAGAGAGGAACGGAAAGAAGCGGGGGGAAAAGAGAGTGGAGGGGAGAGAGAAGAAGAGAGAAAGAGAGAGAGAAAAGGAGGAGAGAGACGAGGGGAGGGTGAGAGAGAGAGAGAGAGAGAGATAGAGACAGATAGATAGATAGATAAGATAGATAGAGAGAGAGATAGAGAGAGAGAGATAAGAAGAGAGAGAGAAAAGAGAGAGAACGATAGAAAGGGAGAGAGTAAGGAGTAGGGTCAGAGCAAAAGATAGCGATTGCATGCGAGAGAGAAAAAAATGCAAAAAAGGTTTTTTTTTAAAGAGAGAAAGAAGAGCGATAGACAGATAGAGCGAGAGAGCGCGCGCGAGAAAGCAAGAGAGAGGGTGACAGTGAGAGAAAGAAAGAGAGAGAGAGATCGGGAGGAAGAGAGAGAGAGAGGGGGGAGTGAGAGAAAGAAAGCGAGAGAGAGAGAGAGAGAGAGAGAGAGAGAGAGAGAGAGAGAGTAAGCGTGCGAGCGAGAAGGAAAGAGAGAGAGGGTGACAGCGAGAGAAAGAGAGAGAGAGAGAAAAGATGAAAAGAATTGGAAAGAGAAGGGAGTAGGTACGCGCGAAAAAAAAGCTTATCAAGCCTATCAGTATATCGGTCATGTTATATGTACAGCTTCATGTGATGATAAAACGACTCCATAAGATCACTACGTGTATCGTTCGTAGCCTGCGGGGACGGTACGGTGTGTGTGTTGTGCGTTGCGGTGCTGTGTGTGTGTGTGTGTAGTTAGTGTGTGTAGGCAGAGTGCGTCGTGCAGTGCAGTGCGTGGCGTGGGCGTGCGTGCGGCCGTAAGCGTTGCCGTGCGTGTATATACTGTGTTGTGTGTGTTGTGTGTGTGCGTAGCGTTGTTGTGGCGTTGCGTGCGTAGGCTAGTGTGCGTGCACGTGCGTGGTGTATGTCGGCGCTCGATCTTTCTCATTACTTCTCTCTTCTTTCTATCATCATCGGCGCTCTCGTCATTCTTCTCTCTTTATCTTTCTACCTCTCGCCGCATGCTTTGCTCTCTCTCTCTCTTCGATCTCTCCATCTCTCTCTCTCTCCGTCTCTCTCTGCTCTCTCGTTCTCTTGCTCTACTCGTATCTATACTTTCTTTATTTCTGCTCTTGCAGTATACTCGGCGCTCTTTCTCACATGCCTCCGCGTCTCCGCTTCTGACTCCGCTTTCCTTTCCGCCTGTGCTCTCCACTCGCTTTCTCTCTGCCGCCTCCATACCTGCCTCTCCTTGCCCTCTCTATACGACTGATCGCGATTAGTCGGCGTAGCAAGTCACACGCCAGCCACGGCTCGGCCGGTCATGATGTTTTTCATGTTCGTTGTGAAATCTTGAAGCACGGTCGCGCTGCGCTGCCGTCAGCGGACGCCGCAGTTCTATTGCTTATCTTCGCCACACGCCGGATACTCGGAGTATGCTAATAAGAGAAGAGAGAGAGAGAGAAGAGGAGAGAGAGTGAGAGAGAGGAGAGACGAGAGAAAGGAGCAAGAAGGAGAGAAGAGAGAGAGAGAGGTGCAGAGAGAGAGAGAATGGATCGAGTTGTGTGTGAGAGCAAGCGAGAGATGGATCGAATAGTTAAAGAAGAAGAGAGGTGAGAGAGTTAAAGTGATATCATAGTATAAGATAATAGATAGATACGATACGAATAGAACCAGATAGATAGATAAAGATAGATAGATAGATAGGTATAGATAGACTAGGATAGATAAGAACTAGATAGATAGATAGATAAGCATAGACTAGATTAGATATGATAGATAGATAGATAGATAGATTAGATAATAGACTAATACGAGTAGAATAGACTTAGATAGATAGATACCGATAGATAGTAATAGATAGTAAGATCAGGACTAGAATATGATAGATAGACTAATAAGATAGAAATACGATAGATAGATAGACTAGATAGAATATGACTAGATAGTTACGATTAGATAGAATAAGATAACATTAGAATTAAAATAGATAGATAGATAAATAGATGAACGATAGATAGATTAGACCAGATAGAATAGATAGATAGATAGATAGTAGATAGAAGAGATAAGAAGGATTAACTAGATAGATAGATAGATAGATAGGATAGGAATAGACTACGATAGAAACTAGATAGATACACGATAGAATAGATACGATAGAATACGAGTATACATAGATAACAATGAGATAGATAGAACTTGATATATAGATAACGATAGTATAGATCAGATAGGATAGATAACTTAGATAGATAAGATAGAAATACTAGATAGATAGATAGATCACGATAGATACGATAGATCAGATCAGATAGACTAACATAGATACATCGATTGGATAGATAAGATAATATAAGCGAATAGATACAGATAGATAGATAGATAGATAGATAGATAGCATATGACTAGATAGATAGATAGATTAGATAGATAGACTAAGATAGATAAGATAGACTACGATAGTAGAATCAGGTAGATAGATAGATAGATAGATAAGACTAGCATAGATAGTATAGATAGATATGATAGACAGATACGATAGATAGATAGATACGATACGATACGGTAGAATAGAGACAGAAGAGAAAAAGAGAAAGAAAGAAGGCAGAGAAAGGAGAGAAATGGAGATACGGAGAAGAGAGAGGCGTAGCAGAGGGGCAACAGCCGCAGCAGGCGGTCACCGTGCAACGGTGAAGGGCGGCAGCCCGATCCAGTGTGTGCGTGTGCGCGGCCCGCCTCGCACGCTACTACTGCGCTGGCTGCGGCCGCCGGCCCGCTACTACTGCTGCCTGGGCCGCCGCCGCACGGCCGCTCACAGATTTCTTAATATATCCGCTTAGCATAAACGAGTCGGGGAAATGAACATCTTACGCAGGCGTGGGCTAGTGCGGCACGCACGCCGCGCCACACCAAGCGCAATCGCAGACACTGCAACGCCAGCGCAGCGTGCACGCACCTGTTCACGCACACACAAGCACGTGCACACTCACACGCACGCGAAACGCACGCACTGCAACGCACTCATGCACCACA
>NW_014584785.1:0-407 GCF_000485595.1 Priapulus caudatus
CGGTTAAAAATGCGGGAATCGGGTGCCGCACTCTTATGTTATTATCTACTCTTGATATTACTATGACGCAACGTGCATGAAACGCTGGGAGAGAGAATAATTATTATAGTTAGAGTTAATCGGCACGTGTCACGGGCAAGTGTCTAAGCTATGATGTTTTGCTGCCCGCCTGACTATAAACAGCCGTAATGTTACAATACATTACTGTGTAAGTTCGTGGATGCACGCACGCACGCACGAGCACGAACACGCGCACGCGCAGGTAGGCAGGGGGCAGAGCATATCAATCTACGTAAGTTCTTAGCTTATAACTAATGAATCATTAAATTATGTTGATTTTTTAATAATAACAAGATAATAACGTGCCCTTGGTGTTTATATATAATTATATATATATATATATATAT
>NW_014584785.1:2148-2458 GCF_000485595.1 Priapulus caudatus
CTACCACCACCACCACCACCACCACCACCACCACCAACACCAGCAGCAGCAGCAGCAGCACCAGAAGCAGTAGCAGCAGCAGCAACAGCATAATGACATCAGCTCGCTAATATAGTGAGATTCCTCCCACTGCTGCCTGCCTGCCTGCCCATCCGTCACGACGATGCGTTATAACTTATATGCTAGGCTATTAGGGAGTCTCGCACGAGGACACATGCTGTTCAAGTGTATCTCAAATTCGTCCCCATGGTAGCGCCTGTCTGGCCGCTAGTCTAAAGTGTATTAGCTCCCCCTTGCTCTCTGTCTGTCT
>NW_014584785.1:4073-4519 GCF_000485595.1 Priapulus caudatus
GGAGGAGGAGGAGAGGGGAGAAGGTGGGGGAGGAGGAGGAGAGGAGGAGAGGATGAGAGGAGGTGGAAGAAGAGGAGGAGAAGGAGAAGGGGAGAACGTGGGGTGAAGGTGGTGGAGAAGGAGGAGAGGATGGGAGAAGGTGGAGGAGGATGAGGTAGAGAAGAGAGGAGGTAGCGGAGGGCCAAGTGGTGGAGGAGAAGGGGAGAAGGTGGTGGAGGAGGAGGAGAGGAGGAGAAGAGGTAGAGGAGGAGGAGGAAGAGGAAAGGAGGTGGAGGAGAAGGAGGGGGGAAGGTGGATAGATGGTGGTGGAAGAGGAGGAGGAGGAGGAGGAGAAGGTGGAGGAAGAGGAGGAGAGGAGGAGGAGAGAAGGTGGAATAGGGAGGAGGTAGAGGAGGAAGAGAGAAGGTGGAAAAGGGAGGAGGTAGAGGAGGACGCCTCTACCTCCT
>NW_014584786.1:0-677 GCF_000485595.1 Priapulus caudatus
TGGGTGAGAGAGAGGAGAGAGAGGAGAGAGAGGAGATGAGTGAGAGAGAGAGAGAGAGAGAGGGAGACGCAGAGAGTGGAGAGATGAGAGAGATGAGGAGAGAAGATGAGAGAGAGAGAGACGCCGAGAGAGAGAGAGAGAGAGAGAGAAAGGAGAGAGAGGAGAGAGATGAGAGAGAGAGAGGAAGAGATGAGAGGAGAGAGAGAGAGGCAGAGTAGGAGAGAGATGAGCAGTAACATTGAGCTACAGGACGTTTGACGGAAATCGCGTCATTGAGCTTGTGAAGAACTGACGTGCGATGCCAGCGGAATTGATCCGAATATTTCACTCACGTAAAATAAATTGTGTTGTGTGTTGTTATTTGCCCCCGCGCGCGTGTGTGTGCGTGCGTGCGAGCGTAGCGCATGCGTGCGTATGTGTGTGCGTGCGTATGTGTGTGCGTGCGTGCGAGCGTAGCGCATGCGTGCGTATGTGTGTGCGTGTGTGCATGTGAGTTTATGTGTGCGTGCGTGCGTGTGTGTGTACGTGTGTGTACGTGCGTGTGTAGTGTGTACGTATGTAAGTGTATATGTGTGTACGTGTGTGTGTTGTGTATACGTGTGTGTGTGTGTGTGTGTGTGTGTGTGTGTGTGTGTGTGTGTGTGTGTGTGTGTGTGTGTGTGTGTGTGTGTGTGTGT
>NW_014584786.1:815-2898 GCF_000485595.1 Priapulus caudatus
GTTAACCTCTGCTTGAGGTCAAAAGGTTATTCAGATCACTTCTCTTCGCACGTCAGTGAAAGCACATTTCATGGTCCTTTAAATGGTTTACAGCCCTATAGGACCGCAGGTTTCCAATAGACGCGACGGTCCAGATAGACCGGAAAGCCGCTATAGAGCCGAAGGTCCCGAATAGACCGAAGGTCGCGATACGATAGAACCGAAGGTCCGATAGACCGAAGGTTATGTGATCAAGGTGTAAGATCATTTTTCGTATACGCAGTGGCTACGCGTTCACACACCACCCGGGGCTCGCACACACACACACACGACACCACACCACGCACAACACACACAACCACACACACACACACACACACACACGCACGCCACGACACGCACGCACGCACGCACGAGCATGCACAACTACGCACGCATGCACACACGCACGCATATGCAACACACACGCACACACACACACAACGACCACGCGCACACGGCACACGGTTCTACACGCACACACACCCCGCTCGTCTCTTTCTCTCATCACATGCAGCACACACTCACACAGCGCACGCAACGCAACACACACACACACACACAACACAACACACACACACACACACACACCTCTCTCTCCTCTCTCACTCTCCTCCATGCTAGTACTTCTCGTCTGCTCTCTCTCTCTCCTCTCACGACAGCACACACACACACACTCCCTCGCTACTCTCTCTCTCATCTCTCTCGTCATCTTCAGTTAGTCTCTCTCTCTCTATCTCAGGCACAACACACACACACCACACCATGACACGCAACACCGCACGCACCCACACACGTACACACAGCACAACACACACACACACACACATGAACACGCAGCGACGCACACATGCACACAGCACACACACACACACACAGCACACAATGGATTCCTGAACTGCCTCAATGATGTCACAGTGTTCTCATATTCATGGCACATCCATAATCTAGAAAGCCAATAAGCCTGGATAGCCGAACGCCTACAGCACAGGCGTCACGGATCAAAGGTTGTTGGATCGAATCCCATCAGATTTTTAATTATGTACCTGTTTTCTGTATTTTTCTATCTTTATCCATTTAACTATTTTTTTCTAATTAACGCAAATATTTACACGATTTATTTACAACAATTTAATAACAACGAATAATTTTTACAATTATTTTTTTTTAATAGGTTAGGGTTAGGGTCACAATGCACTATAAAACAGGAGTTTCAGGCACGTGATTTGTATCAACCAATGGGATTTGGGAGGTATGCAGAATGCAGAAGGTTGCTGAAATGATGTGTACGCAACTGCGTATCTGCATATCTGCGCCTTACAAAGGTGTAACTACGCACGGCTTAAATGTTACGTTTATAACCGTAGCAACAGACCTCAGATGAGCCCAGACGCTCTGCGGCTCTTGTTCATATTATTGATATATATGTGATATATTGTACATCGTGTAACACTATAGGGACGTTTGTTTTTGTGGTTGTGAAGAAGAAAAGTCGCACCTGGGTCTGACAAAATAAGCAAAATAATACCAAATTTCCTTCTTCTCTGCCATTCCTCCAGCACCATACTCCTGTCTTTTTGTGTCCTTGTTAACTTTCTGGCCTTTCTTATTTCCTGTCTGCATGACTCGTCTTCTTTCATTCCCGTAAGTGTACGCCTAGCAACATATGTCTCGCTTGATTCCTATGAAAGAGGAAATCTGTCCATCTAGCTGTTGGGAGCTTTCCTCATATATGTGTACTGATGAGAAATTCTAAACATGCAAAATGTCATGTGTTAAAAATTGAAGAAACTCACTGGCTTTTACAGTTCAGTCACACCAAATATATAAACGATGATGCTATGCTGAAATGTATATATATATACAATTCTCCTCATCTTTGGGTGCCAGTAATGCATCTTCTCATTAACAATATTTATATTAGGTTCTTGTCCTGTAACAACAGCAAAGAAGCCGCTATAATTATCATATGTATCGTCTTCTATTGACTACATTGTAAACCTTCGACCCCCTTAGTATGATAGATACATGAAATCATACCACTTTTGTCTCTCTCTCTATACAT
>NW_014584786.1:3999-4519 GCF_000485595.1 Priapulus caudatus
TGTTCAAGTATTTACAATTTATACCATGTCACGATATTTGACTATAATAAATGTCACTGCAGGCGTGCACGAACACACAAGCGCGCACGTACACACGCTCACACACGTCCACGTACACACGGGCGCACACGTACACACACGTCCACGCACGCACGCGCGCACGCACATGCATGCAAGCGCCCATGCACGCGAACGCACATGCACGTACACACACGGGCGCACGCGCAGAAAGTGAGAGAATGAGAGAGAGAGAGACAGGGCGAAAGAGAGAGACAGAGAGAGAGAGAGCGAGAGCGAGAGAGAGAGAGAGAGAGAGAGAGAAAGAGAGACAGCGCGAGAGACTCAGAGAGAAGAAAAGAGAGAGCAAGAGATTCTCCATTTCGCTCCCTCATTTCGCCCAGTTATTTCATCCCTCAACCCCTTTCCCCATTATCTACTTCTAACTTAAATACATAATTATTGTAAAAATAACTTAGTCTCTTAAAATTAGGCAAACATATAGATTTCTCGGGGTTAGAGA
>NW_014584787.1:0-435 GCF_000485595.1 Priapulus caudatus
CACACACACACACACACACACACACACACTCATGCACGAACGCACGCACGCACGCACATACACACACACAGACACGCACACACACACTCATGCACGAACGCACGCACGCACGCACACACACACCAGCAGCAGCACTAGTACAGCAGCAGCAGCAGCAGCAGCAGCAGCGGTGTTTATGCGCGTAGTGGCCGATGCCATGAGTTTTATGTTTGTGTGTGGCGGTATATGTATATAATTTTATGCTTTACGACGCCATGAGCTTTTATGTTTATGTGAGGCGTCTGATTCACGAACACCGAGCGACGTTAGTTTACGACGTGCTGATTATGATGATTATACCGCAGCCTGGCTTCACTTCTATATATTCCATCTACGGTGACATCATCATCTGAATATCGCGGGCGTGGTAATGTAGGGGGCGTGTTGGTGGGGTTG
>NW_014584787.1:1810-2067 GCF_000485595.1 Priapulus caudatus
ACATATTACTCATTACTTTCGATTAAAAATCCTTACGAGAGCTTCCGCTGTCATAGGCAATAAATGATCATCAAATAAGTAGTAAATAGTAATCAACAGCGAACGTGCACCTAGCTGCCATGTTGAGATTCGCGATAAAGGAATATTCAAACGACCTCACACGAAATAGGTGCGCACGTAGTTACGTTACACACACTGCTGTATCTCGGTGTGTACACACAAACAACATAGAGTGTAGAACCTCGGTGTGTACACAC
>NW_014584787.1:3971-4513 GCF_000485595.1 Priapulus caudatus
TGAGTGTGTGAGTGCGTGCGTGCGTGTGTGCATGTGTGAGTGTGTGAGTGCGTGCGTGCGTGTGTGCATGTGTGAGTGTGTGAGTGAGTGCGTGCGTGTGTGCATGTGTGAGTGTGTGTGTGCATGCGTGCATGTGTGTGGGCGTGCGTGCGTGTGTGCGTGCGTGCGTGCGTGTGTGCACACTGTGAGCTATTTGTCATGTTGAGACGTCACGAGTCGATGACATCGCTAATGTTTCACATATCTCACGAAACCTGCAAACATAACAAACATAACAAACATAACTTGCTAGCTATCAATAGCTAATAATACCTCAATATATATAGATAACCAATATCTTAGCCTATAGGAGTAGCGCAGTGACAAGCGGTTGGTCTTGATTTATAGAGCAAAGAATGTTATTAATAATTATAATGGAATTATTACTAGGCTCTCAGTCCAAGTAGAATCATATTGCCGTATAATAGGAGTATTTCCCCGCTTTCCCGTGGTACACTCCAGGTATTATTAGCCCTTGCCAGCTATCGAGCGTGCTCGCTCCA
>NW_014584788.1:0-483 GCF_000485595.1 Priapulus caudatus
GTGCATGGTGCATGGTGCATGGTGTATAGCGCATAGTGCATAGTGCATAGTGCATAATGCATAGTGCATAGTGCCTAGTGCATAATGCATAGTGCATAGTGCAGAGTGCATAGGTGCATGGTGCATAGTGCATAGTGCATAGTGCATGGTGCATAGTGCCTAGTGCATAGTGCATAGTACATAGGGCATAATGCATAGTGCATGGTGCATGGTGCATGGTGCATGGTGTATAGCGCATAGTGCATAGTGCATAATGCATAGTGCATAGTGCATAGTGCATAGTGCATGGTGCATGGTGCATGGCGCATAGTGCACAGTGCACAGTGCATAGTGCATAGTGCATAATGCATAGTGCATAGTGCATAGTGCATAGTGCATAATGCATAGTGCATAGTGCCTAGTGCACGGTGCATGGTGCATAGTGCATAGTGCATAGTGCATGGTGCATAGTGCCTAGTGCCTAGTGCATAGTGCATAGTGCAT
>NW_014584788.1:1685-3660 GCF_000485595.1 Priapulus caudatus
GGCATAGTACATAGTGCATGGTGCATAGTGCATGGTGCATGGTGCATGGTGCATGGTGTATAGCGCATAGTGCATAGTGCATAATGCATAGTGCATAGTGCATAGTGCATAGTGCATGGTGCATGGTGCATGGCGCATAGTGCACAGTGCACAGTGCATAGTGCATAGTGCATAGTGCATAGTGCATAATGCATAGTGCATAGTGCCTAGTGCATAGTGCATAGTGCATGGTGCATGGTGCATAGTACATAGTGCATGGTGCATAGTGCCTAGTGCCTCGTGCATAGTGCATGGTGCATAGTGCATAGTGCATGGTGCATAGTGCCTAGTGCCTAGTGCATAGTGCATAGTGCATAGTGCATAGTGCATAGTGCATAGTGCATAGTGCATAGTGCATAGTGCATAGTGCATGGTGCATGGTGCATAGTGCATAGTGCATAGTGCATGGTGCATGGTGCATAGTACATAGTGCATGGTGCATAGTGCNGTGCATAGTGCATAGTGCATAGTGCAGCATAGTGCATCTTTGCACCGCATAGTGCATAATGCATAATGCATAGTGCATAATGCATAATGCATAGTGCATAGTGTATAGTGCATACACTGTAGTGCATAATGCAGAGTGCATGGTGCATAGTGCAAAGTGCATAGTGCATAGTGCATACACTGTAGTGCATAGTGCAGGGTGCATAGTGCATAGTGCATAGCGCATAGTTCATAGTGCATAGTGCATAGTGCATAGTGCATAATGCATAATGCATAGTGCATAGTGCATAGTGCATACACTGTAGTGCATAGTGCAGAGTGCATAGTGCATAGTGCATAGTGCATAGTGCATAGAAGCCATAGTTGCAATTGTGGCATATGTGGCATAGTGCATGTGGCATAGTGCATACTTGGCGTAGTGCATAGTGCATAGTGGGCATCTTGCATTGTGCATAGTGCATACACTGTAGTGCATAGTGCAGAGTGGCATAAGTGCATAGTGGCATAGTGGCATGAATGCATAGTGCATAGGGCAATAGTGCATACACTGTAATGGCATAGTGGCAGCGTGCAATAAGTGGCATAGTGGCATAGTGGCATAGCGCAATAGCGGCCTAGTGCATAAGTGGCATAGTGGCATCAGTGCATGGTGCCATGGTGCATAGGGCATAGTGCATAGGTGCTGGTGCTAGTGCATGTGCATCAGAGCTAGGCATAGATGCATAGTGCATATGCTAGGCATAGTGTGTTGCATACACTGTTAGTGCATAGTGCAGAGTGCATAGTGCATGAGTGCATAGCTGCATAGTGCATAGGTGTTAGTGCATAGTGGCATAGTGCAATCAGAGCGCCAGAGTGCAATACCTGCATAGTGCAGTAGTGCAATAGTGGCATCGGTGGCATCGTGGCATAGTGGCATACACTGTAGTGCATAGTGCGCATGATATGCATAATGGCAATGAGTCAGTAGTGCATAGTGGCATAGCGCAATAGCCGCCTAGTGGCATAGTGCATAGTGGCATAGTGCATGGGTGCGCATGGTGTGCATAGGGCATAGTGCATGGTGCATGGTGCATAGTGCATAGTGCATAGAGGCATCAGTGCTTAGTGCATAGTGGCATAATGCATAGTGCATAAGTGCCATAGTGCATACACTGGTAGGTGCATAGTGCAGGAGTGCATAGTGCAATAGTGCATACTGCACTAGTGCATAGTGTTATAGTGCATAGTGGCATAGTGGCATAGCGCATAGGGCAGTATGCATAGTGGCATAGTGCATAGTGCATAGCGTGCATCCGTGGCATAGTGCTACCTCGTAGTGCATAGTGCTAATGCATCAATGGCATAGTGGCATAGTGCATCACACTGTTAGTCCATAGTTCGATCAGTTCTGGCTAGTCATAGTGCATAGTGCATAGTAGTGCATGGATAGTGCATAGGCTTGAAGTGCATAGTGCATAAGTTCATAGTGCAAGTCAAGTAGTGCATA
>NW_014584788.1:3685-4506 GCF_000485595.1 Priapulus caudatus
GTGCATACACTGTAGTGCATAATGCAGAGTGCATAGTGCATAGTGCAAAGTGCATAGTGCATCGTGCATACACTGTAGTGCATAGTGCATAATGCATAATGCATAATGCATAGTGCATAGTGCATAGTGCATACACTGTAGTGCATAGTGCAGAGTGCATAGTGCATAGTGCATAATGCATAATGCATAGTCCATAATGCATAATGCATAGTGCATAGTGTATAGTGCATACACTGTAGTGCATAATGCAGAGTGCATGGTGCATAGTGCAAAGTGCAGAGTGCATAGTGCATACACTGTAATGCATAGTGCATAGTGCAAAGGGCATAGTGCATAGTGCATAGTGCATGGTGCATGGTGCATACACTGTAGTGCATAGTGCATAGTGGATATTGCATAGTGCATAGCGCATAGTGCATAGTGCATAGTGCATGGTGCATAGTGCATACTGCATAGTGCATAGTGCATAGTGCAGNGTGCATAGTGCATAGTGCATAGCCCAGAGTGCATAGTGCATAGTGCATGGTGCATGGTGCATGGCGTATAGTGCATAGTGCATAGTGCATAGTGCATAGTGCATAGTGCAGAGTGCATAGTGCATAGTGCATAGTGCATAGTGCATAGCGCATAGTGCATAGTGCATAGTGCATAGCGCATAGTGCATAGTGCATAGTGCATAGTGCATAGTGCATAGTGCATAGTGCATAGTGCATAGTGCATGGTGCATGGTGCATGGTTCATAGTGCATAATGCATAGTGCATATTGCATAGTGTGCACTATGCACCATGCACTATGCAGTATGCACTATGTTAGTGCATAG
>NW_014584789.1:0-4506 GCF_000485595.1 Priapulus caudatus
TCGCCTTCTCCGTCTGGTCATGTAAAGACACATCTGGAACTCACACGCGAGAGAAACCGTATAAGTGCGGATCTGTGTGAAGCCCCGCATTCTCCCGTGTGAATGATGTGAAGATACACATGAGAAACTCACACGGAGAGAACCTTATAAGTGCGAATCTGTGATGATGCTACCTTTTCACACATCTGTAGTGAAGGACACACATATGGATACTCACACAACAGGAGATAAACCGGTTATAAGTGCGATCTGTGTGATTGCTGCTTCTCCCATTTGAGTACTGTTAAGACACACATGAGAACTCACACGGGAGAAAAAACCTTATAAGTGCGATATGTGTGAAAGCCGCCTTTCCTGTCTGGCAGTATGTGAAGAAACACATGAGAAACTCACACGGGCGAGAGAAACCGTATAAGTGCAATTCTCTGTGATGCTGCCTTCTCGCGTTCGGGATACTGTGAAGAAACATCTGAAACTCACCACGAAAGAAAAAATCATTCAAAATGCTAAATTTGAAGCGATGTGAAGTATATCTCGAACTGTCAGACTCAATTAGTATGTATGTATGTGTGTATATGCTCGATGACACGGGGAACCTTTAGATCGGTGTTTCCGTTTATTTTTTGGTAATTTCCATCGCGTAATTTTTCTTACCGGGAGATATTGTTACGGAGACTTCCGCGGATTCTAAGTAATGTTTAACACTGCTCTACCCAATCCCCATAACATCTATGTTCATTTAGCCCCAAGATGCGTGAGCATCATCCTGCTTTTCCCCCAGCTGTGCAGGGGGGAACCCCACTTCTGGAGCCTGTCCCACTGATCTTCCTTAGGGTGTTTGGTATTCGAGGCAAACAACAGGAAATGGCTGTAGGTCTTCTGCCGTTCTCCCTTATTGCACACAGTGCAATTTTCTTCTCCTAACCATCTCCTGGTTCTTTTATTTACGGAGGCATCCCGCCTTACATTGGATACAGCAGCTTGACATGGCGATTGTTAGTTTTATTGCAAAAGGCTTTCTTGTTTTAGGAAATTTTCCCCTTATATAGCTCTAGTGTGCTTTTATTTACCATCCCTTGCTCCAGTATGATTTGTGCTGCATTTTATGAATGATTTTGCTCCAACCCTATTGTTCCATGATTTCGCTGTTTCCAGTTCTATTTTCACATAACTGCTTCTTCGCTCATACTTTCCCAGGATTTTTACTCGTTCTATTCCAATCCGACCGTAAATTTCCTGCACTGCTAGCTTCCGCTATTCCCCTGCCATTTCCTCTCTTCATCCTCATAATGTTAATCTTCTTAAATATTTTAAGTTCGCTCTTCGCTTACTCTATCATCAAAACGTGACCATCTAAAGCTCCCCCCCCTTATTGTATTCAATACCGCGTGAAGGTGGGCACCCAACACTCCCTGCCCAAGCTGGTTTTGGATATAGTTCAAGGGCTTGGAGAGTGCCTGCTTCCTTTTTTCGTATCCTTATATATGATTTATGTCATTTCCATGGTTTAGGCGCAGGTTTACTGCTACTGTCTTCCACAGTGTCTCTCCTACCAGTAACTGCTGCAGCCGTATAGTACTGCCTTTGTTGCTATTAACCGCCTCGGTAATTTCCTTTTTGCCCTTTACTCGCCACTGTCACCTTCAGTGCTAGTACGACACAGTTTTTATAGTTATTTTTTATTTTAAAGCCTCAGTAGCAGCTTGGCTCTGGTGAAAAACGCAGAGCACACAGGTACGACATGGTTGAACTGGAGCAGTGTGGGAATCCCAAACGAATGCAACTCAAACTGTGTACAGCTTCTTTCCAGATTGGACATCTGAGATTAGGAATTGCTCTTGAAGCCGATTGAAAATCTTTTACGACTTCTACAACTTCGATGCTGACATGTTGTTTTTGTTAGTGATTACTCTATCCAACGTGTGACTGTTATAAACAATCGCTGAAATTTAATAGCATTTGGTGAATAATCATGTGTTCTGAACACTCATCTAATAAAACGGCATTAGTACGTATAATTTATTTGTAATTTCATGTCTATTATGTAAATGTATATAGCAAACACAGGAGACACGCACTACTCACTCATACACATAATTGCCTACGAAGAGAACAACAACAACAGAGAATTGGTGAATTGGAAGAGGAGGAGGAAACTGGAAAAGAATGATGAAAAATCAAATATCAGGACTAATGCGTGGCAGATTTCTTTTTATAAAATATTATCATCAGAAAAAAAAATCAAAGGTATCGAGAAAGCATTGTATCATGTACTCCGATAGACATGCAGGTAAGTTGTTAATGCCAATTGCTACGTTTTCTTTTTAATCAAAAAACGCTTCAAATTTGAGTCTTGAATTTTTTGTTTATTATGTGCAAATTACAAAGTAAACGTGCATTGCCGAGCATTATCCACACGTAAATACTTAGATCATCGAACACATAATAAGTGCACGTACGACGTACACACGCCCCACAGTTACAGATGTTATACACTTGTTATTAACATATGCAGTACATTTTCCCGATTGATAAAACCTAGACAGGTAATCTGACTATGACGCTATAGTGCGAGTGAGCGCTACCAGAGAAAATATGTTGAATAGATAATATATATATAGGCCTACTATATATTTACATATAGTTATATATATATATATATATCTTAAATATATTTTGACATAAAGTAATCGACTTCTATACATGCTGAATTGTGCACACACGGACCCCAGATTGGTCGTCTTCCTGACAAATTGCCTAACAACGCAGTTTTACCGTCGCCACACACATAACCGACTACAGTGGCGCCACCTAGGTGACCCTACTCTGTGCTGAAATGATTAGCAGACATCGTTGGTGACCAACGTTGCTTTCCCAACGCAAATAATTAATTAACTAAGCTACAACGATAAATTTTAACGCTAGGACTATATGATCAAATTACATAACCCCCTCCCCCTGATCGCCGATGATACAGATATATAAAATCTATTATTAATTTAACAAATGATATACTAAACTCATTTAAATCAAGCATTCGTGCTACAACTTGAACTACGTACGCTTCTTAGGCCGTACAAGTCGGGTACATGTAGACGCATTGTCTAGCTCGTTTGATACTGAGCCCCCGCTTGCCTGCTAAGTTTCTAATAAGGAAGACAGGGTATATTAGCTTCAAATGACTTGTATGCTTGACTGGTCGTGGGCGATACCATCGGCGAGAGGGGAGTAAGGAAGTGAGAAAGGGAACGAAACGAAAAAAAGGGAAGTATTTATATGCCTATTATATTTATATATAAACAAAGTCAAGGTATAGATTTTACTTGTCGAAGGTTACTTCTTTATATTGTAGCGTTTTCGCCGTCTCTAGTTATGTCTCCTGTTCCGGTTGTACCCTTCACACGGGCTTGATAGGGCCCGTGCTTGCGTTGTGTAATTCCCCGTCGTCGTCTACACCCGACGTCACCCGACGTCAGCTCGTAAAGGAAAGGCTTGCCGAATACGTGCAGTTCAGAAAGAGGGCCGAAGATATAAGTTGAGTGATAATATGACGGAACAAGCCCGGCTGTTTATTACGGGTTGACACCCAGACGCACCAATTATGTAGTTTACACACAGGCAGAGAGCCAACGCTCGGATATACGTACTATAAGCGCGGCGTCACCGTTACTCACCCTCTCTCTCTCACGCGCGCGCTCTTTCTCTCTCTCTCTCTCCTTACTCGCAACTATCTCTCTCTCTCTCTCTCTTTCTCTCTCTCTCTCTCTCAACTGTTTTGTGCCAAGTCGTTCCCTCCGACAGTTACAGTCGCTTATATTTTACATCATCACGTGACGACGTGACGGATACAATAATGTCTCCCAGATCGCATTCATTTCTCGAAGATCACCAATCGCTTCTCTGTCTTCCTGCGTCATACCACACGTGATTCTTTCCGATTGGACCACTCCGCCCCTCTCCGTTGACACGCCCCCTTCTTTCCTGCTTACTCTCTCACAACCGCCAGCCCGTCCTACCGTTCACATCTCCTTCCGCCACATATCACTCACTAAACTACGGTATACGCATACAATAGATGGATAGATGGATAGATAGATAGATAGATAGATGGATAGATAGATAGATAGATAGTTAGATAGATAGATAGATAGATAGATAGATAGATAGGTATCCCTTAGCCTGTGGTTGCGTGTTTGTAAGTCTACAGCCAGCGCACCTAGCGGAAGTTACTAAATCTTGCATGTTTTCCAGGGATATTTTCCATTAGATTTTCTAAATAAGTTTTTTTTAACATTTAACCCCAATAAATAACAAAACGCAAAGTGTTAGAATCAAACCTGATGAGTGGGAATAAAGCACAAAAATTTCGGATTCGTACACGCGCCTAGAAGTTATGCAGGAACAAACAGAACGACACTACTCAAATTATTATATAGATGACATATATACACGCACACACTCGAGCGCACGTAGTACATAATGTATATACATATTATATCTATGACA
>NW_014584790.1:0-777 GCF_000485595.1 Priapulus caudatus
TCTCTCTCTCTCTCTCTCTCTCTCTCTCTCTCTCTCTCTCTCTCTCTCTTTCTTTCTCTCTCTCTCTCACTCTCTCTTTCTCTCTCAATCTCTCAATCTCTCTCTTCCCCTTACCCTTCCGCTTCCCCCTCTGCCTCTATCTCTAATTATATCAGTCTCTTCTCCTCTCTCCCTGTTCTCTTTCTTACTCTATCTTTCTCCCTCTCCCCTTCCTCGCCCTGTCGCTCTCTTTCGCGCGCGTTCTCCCTCTCTTGCTCTATCTCCCCCTACCCCCTCTAGTGATGGAGCAGCAGCCATGCATCCGCGCTCTCCTCGCGTCGGGAAATGAGAGAGATCGAGTCGTCTGGCAGAGATCGGCCCCTCGCCGACGTCTCCGCCCCGAGATTGGCGCGCTATACGCCTCGGACTCGGACTGCCGCGATTACAACGGGTTGGTTAGCCGAGTGGAAACGCAGAGACCAGAGCAGACGAGAGCGTGGAAAGCTCGGAATGTATGCATGGAACAGCGCCGGAGCTTATCGGTATCCACACAGGGTTTTCGGAAAATTGCGATGATTTGCATTCGCTTGTTTTGTGTGAATAGTGAGAGTGCATGAGAGAGAGGGAAAGCGAGTTGGAGGGGACATAGAGAGGGGGGAGGAAGGGAGAAGGGCGAGGAGGAGAACGAGCGAGTGGGAGAAAGTGGGGAAAGAAAGTGCGAGAAAGAAGGGAGAGAGAGCGCGCGCGCGAGAGAAAGAGAGGCGGGGAGGGGTAGTGAGAGCGAGAGAAAGGGAGACA
>NW_014584791.1:0-4505 GCF_000485595.1 Priapulus caudatus
GCCGACAGAAGTGGAGCGGCCTGGGTAACGACGGAGGAAGAAACGTTGCAGACGAGAAGAGGTGCGAGGGCGCCTGTGGTAACAACTGGAGGAAGAACGTTGCGCAGGGCGCAGAGAAGGTGGAGCGCGTGGGTAACGAACGGAGGAAAGAAGTTTGCAGCGAGAGAAGGTGGAGGCGCCTGGGTAAGCAAACGGGCGGAAGAACGTTGCCAAGCGAGAGAAGGTGAGCGGCCTGGGGTAGCAACGAGGAAGAGACGTTGCAGCGAGGGAAGGTGGAGGCGCCTGTAGGCACGGAGGAAGAACGCGTTTGCAGCGAGAAGGTTGGAGGCGGCCTGGGTAACGACGGAGGAAGAACGTTGCAGCGAGAGAAGGGGAAGGCGGCCTGGTTAACGACGGAGGAAGAACGTTGCAGCGAGAGAAGGTGGAGGCGGCCTGGGTAACACGGAGAAGAACGTTGCAGGCGAGAGAAGGAGGCGGCCTGGGTAACCACGCGAGGAAGAACGTTGCAGCGTAAAAGGTGGAGGCGGCCATGGGTAACGACGAAGGAACGAACGTTTGGCAGCGATGAGAAGGTGAGTGCGGCTGGGTAACAACGGAGGAAGACGTTGCAGCGAGAGAAAGGTGGAGGCGGCGCTGGGTAAACACAGAGGAAGAACGTTTGCAGCGAGGGAAAGGTGAAGCGGCCTGAGTAACACGGAGGAAGCCACGTTGCACGAGAGAAGGGGAAGACGGCCTGGTACAACGGAGGAAGAACGTTGTAGCGAGAGAAGGGGAAGACGGCCTGGGTAAACGGAGGAAGAACGTTGCAGGCGAGAGAAGGGGGGGCGGGCCTGGGTAACAACGGAGGAAGAACTTGGGCGCGAAGAGAAGGTGGAGGCGCCTGGGTCCGGCAACGGAGGAAAGAACGTTTGGCAACGAGAGAAGGGGAGGCGCCTGGGTAGGCAACGAGGAAAACGTTGGCAGCGAGGAGAAGGTGGAGGCGGGCCTGGGAGCACAGGAAGAACGTTGCAGCGAGAGAAGGTGGAGGCGGCCTGGGTAACACAACGGAGGAAAGAACGTTGGGCCAGGCGAGAGAAGGGGGGGGGGCGGCCTGGGTACACGGAGAAGAACGTTGCAGCGAGAGAAGGGGGAGGCGGCCATGGGTAGCACGGCAGGACCCGAACGCTTGCAGCGAACAGAAGGTGAGGCGGCCTTGGGTAAACGGAGGAAGACACGTTGCAAGGCGAGAGAAGGTGGAGGCGCCTGGGTACAACGAGGAAAACCTTGCAATGCGAGAGAAAGGTGGAGGCGGCCCTGGGTAACGACGGAGAAGAACGTTGCCCCCAGGGCGAAGAGAAGGTGAGCCGGCTGGTAACGACGGAGGAAGAACGCTGCAAAGGCGAGGAAAGGTGGAGCAGCGCTGGGTAAACGACGAGGAAGACGTTGGCAGGCGAGAGAAGGTGAGCGCCTGTAACAACAGAGGAGAACGTTGCAAGCGAGAGAAGGTGGAGGGCGGCCTGGGTAAACACGGCGAAGCAAGTGCAGGCGCGAGAGGTGAGGCGGCCCTGCGGTCAACGACGGAGGAAGCACGTTGCAAACGAGAGAAGGTGGAGAGTGTGAATAAGACCGGGGGGAGGAAAATCGACTGAGAAAAACATATTTACTCCTTACCATACGGCTGCATATACGCTACGATGCGTGCCGTAACCCATAATGAAAATCTGTCCCACAAGTACCGGACGCGCTCGTTGCGTAGTAAGTATGTAAAGTAAGTAAGTAACGAGCTTTATTCTTATAAGGCGACGTGGCGGCGCCGTAACGCAAGGCCTGCGCACATTTACCACACAATCGCCTTCACTCTACCGCACCCTAACGCGACCGATCGACAGACGAACATACCGACGACGATGACGAAGACGTTGACGATGAATGATGACGATGATACAAGACGACGACGTGACGATGACGATTGATGACGAATTATGACGAGACGACCGTATGATAACGATGACGAGCATGATGGACGATGACCGACGACGACGATGATGAGCGATGGACGATTATTGACGATGATGACCCGACGACGAACCACAACGACTGCGAACAAGAATCAGAACGACGACGACCACCACGACGTGTTTAACAGGAGGACGACGACGAACGACGACGACGACGACGACAACGACGACGATATGACGATGACGCTGGCGTAAGCTCAAGAATGGTTTAAGCTAGATTCAGCACCGCGCGGGAATTGCTCAGGATGATGCTCGACTGTGCTAATATCGTCACGCGACTCAGCCGTGACGTCATCGCTCTCTCTATGCTCCTCTCTCTCTCTCTCTCTCTGCTCTCTCTCTCTCTCTCTCGTCTCTGCTGCTCTCTACGCCTGCTGCGACGGCTCTCTGTCTCCCACACTACGGCCATAAGAAAGCTCTCTTCTCTGCCAGGCAGTGTGACGTCATCACCGCGACCACTGCCAGTCATTTGTGTGGGCGAGTTTTATCCCGCCGTTTATATAGACTGATGTCCGCAGGTCCAGCGATAATCAGTTTGTCGCTGAGAATGCCCTCGCGGCTGAGCCGCAGCGACGCGCGAGTCAGTCTAACCGCCAACGCGAGTTATACCACGCGAAGTCTTCTCAATTATTGCTTAACTGAACTAACGTCTCTGGCTTAACGAAAAGACTTAGCTAGTAAGGTGAATAACGACAGCAGGCGAGAGCATTCTCTACCTAGTATCTAAAATTGCTGGTAGTTTTGATGGAGAGCGAGAGTGGATGGTTTGGTGGTGGTTCTCAGGCGGGCAACAACCACGCAACGCGTGCGCTCGGTGTGCACGACACACAACACACGACGCAAAACGCACGCACGCCACGACACGCAGCGCCACGCAACACGCACGCGCACGCACACACACACACGCACCGCACAGCAACGCTGCAACACGTAGCAAGTACACGCACACTACACCCCGCGCCACGCACGGGCACACGTACACGTACACGCACACGTACACTCACGCAGCAGCGTAACGTACACGCACACGCACACGCACACGCACACGCACGACGGCACACGCACCACACACATACGAACCGCTCCAGGAGTTAATAAAGACAAAATGTTTCTGTTTGTTCAAAATCAATACCAAAATATTATATCTTTATTTAACTCCTGTACACAATCCCGCGAGCTCGTGCGCATATACACAGCCTCGCAGCGCATAGTCATACAGAACCCACGCACATAGCACACCACCGCACACACAAACATGCACATACACGCAACTGAGGTTAATTTAGACGTATAGCCATGATTAGCACTGTCAAATATGTAAAAGACAATGCCAGTATAAGTGATGCCCCGCCTGGTGTATTTCATATCATCACGCGTGTTTTTCCTGGTACAGCAGTTACAGGCGCTACGATGCGTGTGGCAGCATTTTGTATATCATAATACTATCTATAATTATTAATATTATATATTATATATTATATATAATTATACATAACATATAAACATACACACATACAACATATAAACGATACCACCATTCTCATACACAAACGCACGCACGAACACGCACCGCCCGCGCTACCGCACCGCACGCTGCACGGCCACACTCACACCCAACCACCACACACACACACACACACACAACAACACACACACACACACGCACTACCACACGCGCACACGCACAGCACACACACACTACCACACACACACAGCACACACAAGCAGCACGCGCACACGCGCAGCGCGCACACCACACACACACATACACAAAGCCCACAAACAAACATATATATCAGGAGCTAATAATGACAAATTTGTCATTATTAGTTTCATTATTATTATTATTATTATTATTATTATTATTAGTTTCATTATTAATTTGTCATTATTAGCTCCTGATATATTTACGTGTGAGGACTTAGCTCTAGTACTATAGCACGCGTAGAGTTGCTGCGGCTTGCGGCAGCTGTACGCTGACTATAGTATAGTACTAGAGCTATAGAGAGGACCGTAATGAGTGACGACAATGAGTCACGATCACGCCGCTTCAACAACAGGACGCGGTAAACACACGCTCTCAGGTATGCGATAAATAAATATTAGCCCTTGCCTTGTACCGCCCCGCGCAGGTACCGGCGCAGCAGCAGATACCGGTCGGGCACGGCTCCAACCTTTTATCTCTATCTCTATCTATAAATTACTGGTACAGCGAGTCACCGCCGCGGAGAGTACAATGTCTACCTTGTCTCTCTCGCTCTCTCTCTATCGCTTAGACCTGCGCGCCATATAATAACGCCACTTAGTCTCTGCAGCGGTGGCGCTGCGAGCGCCGATGGTCACTTCAACGTATACGCGCGCGCGAGAGAGAGAGAGAGAGAGAGAGAGAGAGGAAGGGGGGGGAAGAAGAGCGAGAGAGGAGGAGGAAGAGAGAGAGAGAGAGGAGGGAGAGACGAGAGAGAGAGGAGGGAGAGAGAGAGAGAGCGAGAGAGAGAGAGAGAGAGAGAG
>NW_014584792.1:0-4504 GCF_000485595.1 Priapulus caudatus
GGCGTCGTCGCCGACGGGACTCTTCGATCCGAAAATCGTGGCGCTCGCCCCTCGCAGAAGGCGCGGTTTCCGCACGATAGCCACGACCTCTGACCTCGGACTGCCAGAAACCGACGGGATAATCTTCGGTGACTTGACGGCGGGCGACGGCGACGCGACGGATTCGCCGTGGGGGCGCCACTGGCACCGCGTCAGCTTGACGCGCGGCGACAACAACATCGTAGGATCGACCGTCGCGGCGCGAGCCTCCACCAGGGGGCGCTGCTCCGCCGCCGACAAAACGCCTGCGACGATCTGCGAAAATCCTTCGGTCAGTCCGGGGCCTGCGCAGGTGGCGCCGGCGTCGTCTTCCCGTAGCACTTGGGTGGTCTCCTGCGGCGCCTCGGTCGCGGGGCCTGCCACGTCGTCCCGAGTTTCGTCGCGGCATCACTCGCGCGTCTCTCACCAGGGGTCGCTCCCCGGAGCGTGGCGCCGCTTTCTACGGCGCGTCCGTCCGCACTACGGTCCGCCAGTCGTAGCGGCTTAGGCCGGGCTCCCGCGGCGGCTCGCTACCGGGACCTCTTATCCTTCCCGGGTTTCGTGGTTGCATAACCGAGACGAGACTCCACCGGGGCGCCGCTCTAGCGGGGGCGACCGAATTTCTGCCGACATTCTCTGCGAAATCTCGCTGCGCAGGTGGCCCGGCGTCCGTCTTCGGCCGTAGCACTTGGTGGTCTTCCTGCGGCGGCCTCGGTCGGGCGGGGTTCCTGCGCGCATCGTGCGTCCCGACGTTTCGTCGGCGGCATCACTCGCGCGTCTCTCACCGAGGAAGCGGTTCGCGTCGCCACCGGAGCGTTTTTGCGCCCGTTTCCCACGGCCGCGTCCGTCGCCACGTACGGTTTGCGGGGCGGCTTCCGTGTCGCGGTACCCGCGCGTCCGTGTCGGCAGCCGCTGTGTTCCGTGTCGGGCAGTCGCGCGCTTCCGTGTCGAGTTCGGCGCGCATTGTCGTGTCGAGGTCGGCAACGCGTTCCAGTGTCGCGGCGGGGCGCGTGGTTCCGTGTCGCGGTCGCGTGGTTCCCGCTCGCGGGCGGTCGCATGGATTCGTGTACGTCGCATGGTCCCGTGTCACGGTGCGCATGGTTCGTGCCCGCGGTCCGCGTGGTCGCGTGTCACGGTTGCATGTTCCGTGTCGGCGGTCTGCATGGTGTCCGTGTCGGCGGTCGGCATGAGTTCCATGTCAAGCGGATTGCATGGTTCTGCCATGCGTTGTTTCCACGGTTCTGTGCCGTGGTTGCATGTTCCCGTGTCGCGGTCGCGTGATTCCGTGTCGCGGTCGCTGTGTTCCGTGCTCGGCGTCCGTCGTGATCTCCGTGTCGCGGCTCGCGTGTTCCCGTGTCGCGGATTGCGTGGTTCCTGTCACGGTCGGCAATGGTTTCGTGTCGGCGGTCGCATGTTCCGTGTCAGATTGCATGGTTCTGCATCGTTGTTGCGCACGGTTCGCGTGCCGTGGTGCATGCGTAATTGGTGTCGGCGGTCGCGCGTTGCCGTGTTGCGGTCGCGGCGGTTCCGGCCGTGTTCCGCGGGTCCGCCGTGGTTCTGTGGCCGCGGTCGCGTGATTCCGTGTCGGCGGTCGCGTGGTTGCGCGTGTCTAGGTCGCGTGGTTTGTGTCACGATTGCATGGTTTCTGCATCGTGTTTCCGACGTTGTCGTGCGTTGGTTGCAATGGTATTTGTTGTCGCGGTTCGCTGTGGTTCCGTGTCCGCGGTCGCTGTGGTTCCTGTGTCGCGGTCGCGTGGTTGTCCGGTGTCGGCTGGTCGCATGATCCGTGGTCGCGGTTCGGCATGTTCCTGTGTCGCGGTCGGCGTGGTTCCGTGTCGCGGTTCGCTATGGATGCCGTGTTCGCGGTCGCATGGTTCGCGTGTCCGGCGTCTGCATGTTCCGTTCACGTCGCATGGTTCCTCTGTCCTGGCGGTCGGCAATGGCTTCCGTGTCGGGGGCGTCGCAATGGATCCGTGTGCGGCGGTGCGTGGTTCCGTGTCGGCGATCGCGTGATCTCCGTGTCGGCGTCGCGTGGTTCCGTGTCGCGGATCGCGTGGTTCTCTGTCACGGTCGCGATGGTTTCGTGTCGGCGGTCGCAATGGTTCCAGTGTCAGCGATTGCAATGGTTCTGCATCGTTGTTGCCATCGGGTTCCGTGCCGTGGTTGCATGGTATCTGTGTCGCGGCTCGCAGTGGATCCGTGTCCCGGCGGTCGCAATGGTTCCGTGCTCGCGGTCGCGTGTTCTCATGTGCACGGTCGCGTGGTTCCGTGTCGGCGGTCCGCGATGATCCGTGTCGGCGGTGTCGAGCGGTTCCGTGTTCGCGGTCGCATGGTTCCATGTCGCGGTCCAGCGTGTTCCTGTCACGGTCGCATTGGTTCCAACACTGTTTGTTTGCATGGTTCCGTGTCAACGGTTGCAACAATTCGCCAGTGTCACGAGTCGCCATGGTTCGCATGCCACGATTGGCATGGTTCTCGCGTCCGTTGTTCAACGCGGTTTTCGTGCGCGTGGCTTGGCATGTATTTGTGTCACGGTTGCATGGTTCTGTGTCAGGGTTGGCACTGTTCTGTGTCAGGGTTGGCACGGTTCTGTGTCACGGTTGCATGGTCCGTGTCGGCGGTCGCGTTGGTTCCGTGTCGCGGTCGCGTGGTTCCAGTGTCCGCGTCCGCGTGATCGTGTCGCGCTCCGCAGATCGTCCGTGTCGCGGTGCGCATGGTTCCGTGTCTGGGGCGGAATCCGCAATGGTTCCCGTGTCGGCGGTCGCACTGTTCCGTGTCCGCGGTCGCATGGCTTCCGGTGTCCGCGGTCGTGTGTTCCGTGTCGCGGTCGCGTGGTTCCGTGTCGCGGTTGCAATAGGTTCTGTATCCACGGTTGCCATGGTTCTGTATCATGGTTGCATGGTTCATGCTGTGGTCCCGCATGGTATCTCGTGTCAGGGGGGGGCGGATACACGGTTCCATGCTGTGGTTCCATTTAGTTTTTGTGTCAAGGATGACGGATGTACTGGGATTTGTGTCGGCTCGACCGTCGCGGTCGCGGTCACTGACGAAGACTCCTCCAGAGGTAGCGCGCTCGCTCTTCCGCGACCGAATTCTGCGACCGTCCCAGCGAAATCTCGCACAACGGCGCCAATCCTACAATCGCCCACGTTTGTTTCTTCCGGCCGTAGACTTTAGCGGTCTCCCGCGGTGCTCGTTTTCGGAGTCCCCTCGATCCTATAGCCGCGACGAGATCCTTGTATGCGGGAGGGGCGCCTTTAGCGGTCTCACCCGCAGCGCGTCGGGCGCGGCGAGGCTTCCGCTCCTCCGTCGTCGTCCCGGGTTTCACGCGCGGCACTGTCTCGTGAGTCCTCTCACCCGGAGACCATGACGAAAAAAAACAATAAAAAAAACCAGTAGAGTGGCGCCGCCTATCCTACGGCGCGTAGCCCGTCCGCGCTTACGGTCGCTCTCATAGCGCTCTAGGCGGTCTGCCGGCGGCGCCTCGCTACGCGAGTAGTCCGTCCCGTCCCGAGTTTCGTGGTTGCGTCGCCGACGCGAGTCTGCACCAGGGTGCGCCGCTCCGCCGCGACCGAATTCTGCGACGCTCCCGCGAAATCTCGCCCGCCTGCAGGTGGCGCCGGCGTCGTCTTCCCGTAGCACTTAGGCGGTCTCCCGCAAGGGATACACGGTTCTGTGTCACGATTGCATGGTTTTGTGTCACGGTTGCATGGCTCTGTGTCACGGATGCATAGTTCTGCGTCACGGATACACGGTTCCATGCTGTGGTTGCATGGTTCTGTGTCACGGTTGCATGATTCTGTGTCACGTTTGCATGGTTCTGCATCGTGCTTCCGTGATTCCGCGCCGTGGTTCCGTAATTCCGTGCCACGATCGCACGATTCCACGCTGTGATTGCGCAGTTCCGTGTCGTGGTTGCGTGGTTCCGTGCCGCTGTCGCGTGTCCCCGCCGCGCGCGCGACAGCTCTCAGCCACACGTCGATCGCCCTTTCCGCGACCCCAGCCTCCGTCAGCGCGTCGTGCGGCGCCGCCGCCGCCGCCGCCTCCAGCCTCCTCAGCTTCGCGCGCAGACGCCGAAACATCGCGTTGCCGAGCTGGGGGACGGACGGGGGACGGCTAGCGGCGTCNCGCACGGTTCTCTGTCGCGGTTGCACGGTTCCACACTGTTGTTGCATGGTTCCGTGTCGCGGTTGCACAATTTCGTGTCACGGTCGCATGGTTCCATGTCACGATTGTATGGTTCTGCATCGTTGTTCCATGGTTCCGTGTCGCGGTCGCATGGTTCCGTGTCGCGGTCGCGTGGTTTCGTGTCGCGGTCGCGTGGTTCCATGTCACGACTGCATGGTTCCGTGTCGCGGTCGCGTGGTTCCGTGTCATGGTCGTGTGGTTCTCTGTCACGGTCGCACGGTTCCACACTGTTGTTGCATGTTTCTGTGTCACGGTTGCATGGTTCTGCATCGTTGTTCCACAGTTCCGTGGCGCGGTC
>NW_014584793.1:1570-2732 GCF_000485595.1 Priapulus caudatus
ACTGCTGCTGCTGTTGTTATTGCTGCTGCTGCTGCTACTGCTGTTGCTGCTGCTACTGCTGCTGCTGTTGATGTTGCTGTTGAGGCTGTTGCTGCTGCTACTGCTGCTGCTGTTGATGTTGCTGTTGCGACTGCTGCTGCTGCCGCTGCTGTTGCTGTTGCTGCTGCTGCTGGCGTGTGGCGGTCGTGCATGCTCAATCACTGCTGTTGCTGCTGCTGTAGGAAAGCGCCGGCTTCACAGATAGTATATATTAGTTCGCAGCACGGCAAGCCATCACCATGAATCACAACAGACACATATTGGTGATCTCGCGCACCTGCGTCATATTAGTGGACCGGATTTGTTGACGCCAAACTCGCAGGTAGAGAACGACTCGGCTTCCATCCTTCCCGTGGCACGGTCCAGCTTCTGCCCGCGCTCCCGATCTTTCCTTCCTAGTCCTTCTAGACTCCGCCTTTCCACCGTTACCTTCCATCTTTCACTTTCCACCTTCAACCCTGCCGAGCTACTTCGCGATCCACGTCTTACGGTACGAAATCACTGATGTTCGGTTACGATTCTGTGTGTGTGTTGTCATCTGTGTAGTCATCGATGTAGTGTGTAGTATGGAGAATATTCTGTGGTAATAGAACAACCGAAGAGTAGCTTTCAAATACTGTGTTCGTGTTATCTTATCTGTGCTATCTATCGTGGAATCTATCGACGCAACCTGACACTATCCCTTAAGAAACGGGTGGCACTAGCGCACCTACTAAACCGTAGAACCTGTGCTACCGTGCCGAGCGGCTTGCTTAGACTGCTACTGCTGCTGTTGCTGCTGCTGCTACTACTGCTGCTGCTGTTGTTATTGCTGCTGCTGCTGTTGCTGCTGCTACTGCTGCTGCCGCTGCTGTTGCTGCTGCTGCTGGCGTGTGGCTGTCATGCATGCTCAATCACTGCTGCTGCTGCTGCTGCTGCTGTTGCTGCTGTTGCTGCTGTTGCTGCTGCTGGTGGTGCTGCTGCTACTGCTGCTACTGCTACGTACTGTTGCTGCTGCTGCTGGTGTGTGTCTGTCCCTGCCTGCTCAATTACTGCTGCTGCTGCTGCTGTTGCTGCTGCTGCTGTTGCTACTACTACTGCTGCTGCTACTGCTGCTGCTGCTACGGCTGCTGCTGCTACTACT
>NW_014584793.1:4263-4502 GCF_000485595.1 Priapulus caudatus
AGTATTATTATTATTATATATATATATATATATATATATATATATATATCTGACTATATAATATCTAGATATTACTATGGCTAATATTATACACTTCGGGTGGTATGTGTGGTAATAAGACTGTACGGTGCTGCCCCCTATTCTTGTGATATACCATAGTAGTGAGCGCGTTTTTATTGCAGCCTCGATTGCGAGTATGCGAGTATTGCGAGTATTGCGAGTATGCGAGTATTGCGAGT
>NW_014584794.1:0-4499 GCF_000485595.1 Priapulus caudatus
TGCCGACTACGCACACGCACACGCATCACGCACAACGACTACGCAACAGACACGCACCGCCACACGCACCTACGCACACGCACACCACACGCACACGCACACGCAGCACGCACACGCACACGCACACGCACACGCACGACGACAACGCCACAACACACACACGACACACATATATTCTATTATCTTATATCTATATCTAATATCTAATATATATAATATATATTATATATATACACGCCTACATCATCTTGTGCAACCATACCACACTGTACTTATGTGTAAGCGTGAACAGCCACCGGTGATCATCACGCTATCCGCCCTGCGCGTGTGTTCTAGGCTATACCTGCGCGTGTGTTCTAAGGCTATCAACACAAAAATAGACAAACGTGTGTCTAGCTATCACTGCGCGTGTGTTAGCGATCAACCTGCGCGTAGTGTTCTAGGCTTATCCATCCTGTGGCGTGTGTTCTAGCTATCCCATGGGCGTGTGTTCTAAGCCTATCACCTGCGCGTTGTGTTCTAGCTATCACCTGGCACTGTGTTCTAGCTATCACCTGCGCGTGTGTTTTAGCTATGCACCTGGCGCGTGTGTTCTAGCCTATCACTGCTGTTGCGTGCTGGTTCTAGTAATCACCTGCGCGTCGTGTTCTAGCTACACCTGCGCGTGTGCTCCTAGCTACATCTGTGCGTGGTGTTTACGCTCATCACCTGTGCGGTGGTTCTAGCTATCACCTGTGCGTGTGTTCTAGCCATCACCCTGGTGTTGTGTCTACGCTATCACCTGGTGCGTGTGTTACTAGCTATCCCGATTGCGGTGTGTTCTAGCCATCACCATGTGTGTGTGTTCTAGCTATCACCTGTGCGTGTGTTCTAGCTAATCACTCGCGTGTGTTCTAGCATGTCACCTGCGCGTGGTGCCCTCTCCCTCCAGCCCCCTCACCCTCCACCAACCCCACCGCTACGCCTACAGCCCCCTGCTCGCCGCCCCCCCGCCCTCGTTCCTCCCCCCCCCCACGCACTATACCCCCACCCCAACCACACTCGATCGCCCGAACCAAATACACCGATCGTCCCTCTCAACGCCTACCTCCCCCCTGCCGCCCAAACGCATCCCGTGTCTCCCCCCCCGCCCCTCATACCCACACCCCTGCTCGCCGCCTCCCTGATGCCCTTACCCCTACCCCCCGCTCAAATCCCCCCCCCCCCGCCCCCCCTACCCCGCCGCCACCCCAGTCCCACAGATCCGTCCCTCCACCGCCTATCCACACCCCACACCCCACCCCTGCAAGCGTCCCCCGCTCGTATCCCTCACCACCCCACCCGACCATCACACCTCCCCCAACACCCCCTCGCCTGGCGTCCCCGCCCCTCGACTTCCCCCTCGCCTTCACATCACCCCCCCCTGCCGAGCTCCACCACCAGTCCGCATCTCCCCCACCCCACCCACCCCCGCCCCCCCATCCCACCCCACCCCCCACCCCCCCACCCGGCCCACAACCCAAACCAACCCCCCACACACCCCCCCGCCCCACCCACCCCGCCGCCACCCCCACCCGCCAAACACCAACCCGCCACCCCCCGCCCACCCCGCACCACCCCCCACCCACCACCCCCCCCCACCCCCCACCCACCCACCCCAGCCAAACAACCAACCACCCCCCTCCCCAACCCCACACACCCCCCCCCGGCCAAATGACGACGCTAGTCGTCTAGTATCACCAGTGTGCGTAGTGTTCTAGCTATCACCTGCGCCGGTGTGTTTCAGCTATCACCTGCGCGTCGTGTCCGATAGCTATTCCCGCTCGAAAGCTGTGGCCGTGTGTTCTATAGGCTATACCAGTGGCGCTGTGTTCTAGCTGAGTCCACGGCTGTGCGGTGTGTGTAACTAGGGCTTATCGCACCTATGCGTGTGTTCTAGTTATCACTGCAGCGTTGTGTTCTAGCTATCCCACCTGTGCGTCGTGTTCTAGCTACTCAGCGGCCGTATAGTGTTCTAGGCCTACTCAACCTGGTGGCGGTCGCGTTTTAGCATCACCCCGCGCGGGTCGTTCTAGCTATCACCTGCGCGTGGTGTTTCTTAGCTATCACCCTGTGCGTGTGTTCTAGCTATATACTGCGCGGTGTGTTCTCGCTATCACCTGCGCGTGTGTTCTAGTCTTAACACCTGTGCGATGTGTTCTAAGCTATCACCTGCCGCGTGTGTTCTTAGGCTATCACCTGTCGCGATGTGCTTCTAGCCTATCACCTGTGCCGTGGTGTCTAGCTATCACCTGTGCGTGTGTTTCTCAGCTGTATCCCCTGGCGCGTGTGTTCTAGTATCAGCCTGCCGCGTGGGGTGTGTTCTAGCTATCCACCATGTGGCGTGTGTTTAGCTATCACCTTTGGCGTGTGTTCTAGTATACTGTGGCGTGTGTTCTAGCTATCACTTGCGTAGTGTTCTAGCTTCACCTGCGCGTGTGTTTAGCCATCAACCTGCGGCGTGTGTTTCTAGCTATCACCTGTGTTGTTGTGTTCTAGCTTTCACCCTGCGGTGTGTTCTAGACATATCACCTGTGGGGCGTGTGTTCTAGCCTATCCCTGTGCGTCGTGTTCTAGCTATCACCGTGCGCAGTGTGATTCCTAGACTGATGCACCTGTGGCGTGTGTTCTAAGACTAATCAAGTTGGGCGCGTGTGTTGTAGCCTATTACCGCTGCGCCGTGCTGTATTTCATAGCTGATTCACCCTGCGCAGTGTGTTTGAGGCATAGCCAACGCTGTGCGTGATGTTCTCATGCTATCACAGTGCGCGTGCTTGTTGCTAAGCTATAACCTGTGCGTGTGTTCCTAAGCTATACTGCGCAGTGTGTATCTAGCTATCACTGCCCGTGTGTCCTAACTACCGCACGCTGGCTCGCGTAGGTGTTCTAGCTATCACCTCGCGTCGTGTTCCTAGCTTCACCTGTGGCGTGTGTTCTAGCTATCACGCTGGCGTGTGTTCTAGCTATCACCAACTGCGCGTGTGGTTCTAAGCTATCATCCTGTGGTGTGTCGTAGCTATCACCTGTGCGTGTGTCTAGCTAATCACCTGTGTGTAGTGTTTCTAGCTATCAACTGTGCGTGTGTTCGTAGCTTCACCTGGTGCGTGTGTTCGCTAGCTATTACGCTGTGCGTGTGTTCTAGCTCTCACCTGCGCGTGTGTTCCTAACTTATCACCCTTGTGCCGTGTGTTTCTTAGCCTATCACCTGCGCGTGGTGTTCTCAGCTATCACCTGTGCGATGTGTTCTAGCTTTACCTGTGCGTGGTGTTCTAGGCTATCACCCTGCGCGTGTGTTCTAGCTATCACTGTGCGTGGTGGTTCCTATTCTATACCGTGTGCGTGTAGTTCTAAGCTTCACCTGATGCGTAGTGTTCTAGCTTCTCACGACTGTGGGCATGTGTTTCTAGCTATGCACTGTGGCGTGATGTCTAGCTGATCACCTGTGCGTGTGTTCTACCGCTTCACTGTGCGTGATGTTCTAGCTATCACGCTGTGGCGGTGTGGTTTCTAGCTATCACCTGTGCATCGTGTTTCTAGCTCTCCCCTGTGGACGACTGTGTTTCTAGCTATCACTGTGCGTGTGTTCTAGCTATCAGCCTGTGCGTGGTTCTAAGCTATCACGCCTTCGCGTGTGTTCCATAGCTATGCACTCTGCGCAGTGTGTTCCTAAGCTATCACCTGGCGTGTGTTCTAGCTTATCACCTGTGGCGTGTGTCTCTCAGCTACACTGTGGGCGTGGTTCTAGCTATAACCATGTGCGTGTGTTCGATAGCTATCACGTGTGATGTTGTTCTAAGGCTACACGTGCGCGCGGTGTGTTCTAGGCTATCTGCGCGTGTGTTTTTTTTTTCTAGCTTATCGACCTGTGCGTGTGTTATAGCTATCACCTGTGCGTGTGTTCTAGCTATCACCGTTGCATTGTGTTCTACTCATCACCTTGCGTGTGTTCTAGCTATCCCAGTGCGCGTGTGTACTAGCTAATCACCTGTGCGTGTGTTCATTAGCTCATGACTGCGCGTGTGTTCTACTTATCATGCCGGCGTGTGTTTCTAGCTATTCACCTGCGCGAGTGTTATAGCCATCACATGCTGCGTGTATTCTACGCCTATCAACCTCGCGTGTGTTCTAAGCTATCATGTTTTACCTGTGCGTGTGTTCTAGCTATCACCTGTGCGTCGGCTATCACGTTGCTGCTGCATGTGCTGCCACCTAGTAATGGTTTTTGCGTTATTAAAACCGTCGCTATCATGTTTCGCGGCATCACTGCGTTTCAACGACGATTTGCGACAAGTCTGGTTTCCGGCATCGCGGATTTTAAAGCTGTCCGAACGCAGCAGAGTGTTCCTTTACCCGGGAGGGGAGGAGGAGGAGGAGGAGGAGGAGGAGGAGGAGGAGGAGGAGGAGAAGGAGGAGGAGGAGGAGGAAAAGGAGGAGAAGGAGGAGGAGGAGGAGGAGGAGGAGGAGGAGGAGGAGGAAGAGGA
>NW_014584795.1:0-2623 GCF_000485595.1 Priapulus caudatus
TTATGTCTCTATTGATAAGTAGCGCGTCTAGCTTGTACAGTCCACGACAGTGTGTCGTGTGGTATTGAATGGTCCAGATAACACAGGTGTTTTTCAAATACATGGCACACATCTCACAATAGGGTGTGATATAACCTATTAGTGTGGTCCGTATCGGCAAGCCAGGTATTATGAAAAGTCCCTGATGCGTCAGATACAGAAGTGCGAGGTATTATACAGAAAGAACGGCGCGGAACACCATCTTGCACATATCGTACTTGATTATGGTAACAACTGGATAACCTCCTGAGGATGTATTGTAACCCAAGCTAATAGCACGAGGTAGAATTTACAACAGAGGAAAGCTTTTTAATAATATGGGGCCGGGCGCAGCACACACACGGCGGCCATGAGTAGGACAATTTTGAATCATGATCGGACCGGTGTCATGCGAAGACACGTGAGGGGAGCCCATAGGAGCCGTTTATGTCTAAGGTGGACGCACGTTTGTTTAAGGGGAACACACGAACCCACGCAACAATCGCGCAGGACGGTACTCCAACCGGACCATCTGTCCCGAACGCAAACCACACCGCGAGTGAAGCTATTAATCAGCGGGCAACGCACCACGCGCAGCCAAGTTGTCGACGCGAAGATACAACACTAGCACACCGAGCACCACCGAGTTTACTTATTAGGCATAACTATTACGTCTTATTTTTATTATATTTTCAAACACCATTTTACTACCTACACGCAACCTGACGAACCAATCTACACATACGTTGCTGGCGAGCTAGCACGAGTAGCGTAGGTGTAAAATGGTGTAGCGAGCGTACGTGGTCCGTAATCGTGTAGATGTATGGTCGCACGAGCACAATAGGTGGAAAGTGACTTTGTAATTTACGACAATTATATTTCTGCCGAGCAGAGGGCCGCATAAGCGGATCACCGCATAAGCAATATGTCATCTAATCAAAGATTCATATTTCGGCTGGTGGCGGCTAAAAGCTCCAAAGTCAACCGCGATCGCCGCGGTACAAATTTGAACACCGTATATCTTTCGTCACTAATGTAGAAAAATATATCACACACATATTGATTATATAAATCAACTAATATAAACACGGTAGATTATCCATTAAGTATACACGGTATACTCACACCGACCTAACATGATATCAGCATATAACACCTATCGAGGACTAGGATACCACTTATCAAGGCAGAAGCCACGGCGACGACCAGCATATTAACTCCCCTTAATAATAAGGGAAAACCTAATTTATCCTGACGAGCTCCAGTGAATATATATATAGTATTAGTCGCACGGCAGGTACTTATGCGTTCATGCGGACATTTTAAACTAACACACACAAGGTTAGATATTAGCAGTAATCAACGCCGCTACTTTTATTGGCTAATTATTATTTATCAACTATATCCTCAACTGTTTTGATAATCAATTCAACTTGATATTGTTTTTTTCGAGCCCGATGAATGAAAGTACGAAGCATAATAAAAATGCTAAATATACGTTGACAGGCTGATTCACTTAATACACAAATGAACATTTGGCTGCCAAATCGCCTGATGCAGGGGCCACTCCCCATGCACTTATTAACGCCAATGACATATACTAATGAGAAATATAGCCTAAACGATTTATACGCGTATACTGCACTGATCCGCGTACCTATATTAAGTATTGTATACGGGTCTATATTCCGAAGCCAATCAAATTTCTAACGCGAGCAAAACGTCGTCAGCAAACCCACCTGCTTCGTATAGCCAACCAGGCAACTAGGTCAATATACACAGAATAAGAAACGAGCTGCCTGTGGATAATTAAAACTGAAACGCTTTCGCTTATTGCTTGGATTCAGGACTGAAGGTGAGAGGTTACGCACCCAGTAGTAAAACGTTCTTTTTAAAACAAATGCAATCGATGCAAACGCAATCGCCATGGCAAACTTTACTGACGGTTTTCCCGATCAAGCGACTCTAGATTAAGCTACTAGCCCCGGTTATCCTCAACGTGAAGCGCAAGCCCCAGATTGTCTCTCAAACAATATATTCATGATTTTATAACGCATCAGTATATATACATGGTTCGTTTGACGTCGCGCTCTTTGTGTCCTGCCGTGGTATAGTGCCATTGATGCCTCCATCATACTAATGAAAGCATGTCCTGATGGCACCAGTAGATACTGTGCAATGAACACAGTTACTATACTATATCATTATATCTATATATACTATCGATACCACGCTCTCTCTTCTCCCGTCATCTCGGCCTCTCTCCATATATATATGAAGAGACCGCGCGTCTGTGTGTGTGTGTGTGTGTGTGTGTGCGCGCGTGCGTGTGTGTGTGCGTGTGCACGTATAGGCACACACGCACACATACAGGCAGGCCCGATGCACGCACGCAGACATGCAGGCACGCCCGATGCACGCACGCACACATGCAGGCACGCCCGATGCACGCACGCATATAAAAATGCTAAATATAATAGTGTTATTCATAAATGACATTTGTGCAAATCCTGCAGGGGCCACCCCCATGCACTTAATTACGCCAATAATATACTAATAAGAAATATAGGCCTAAACGATTTATATTTACTACTATCGTCTTAAT
>NW_014584795.1:3444-4497 GCF_000485595.1 Priapulus caudatus
GTCTCTCATCGAAAATCTGTTAGGGGCTCATCTACGCATGAATATCTATATATAGTAGTAGTGATATATATTTATACTGTATAATGATCATAATGATATATATACTATCAGGAGTAATAGAATAGGCGATTCCCTATTATCCTACTCGGCTGATTATTAATGTATATATCCTGTATTCATGATAACTAATATTTTGAACATGGCACCGCGCTCAGGTGGGCAGGACTAAATTGCGATTCGACAACGCAAAAGAAAAGGTCTACCGCAGCTCGTAGCGAAATAATGATATATATACTATATAGTAAATAGCTATGAGTATGCCGTATACGCGTCCACACGTGCGCGCGTGACGCTGCCGGAGTATCGTGGTGTGTTGTGCGTGCCGTGCCGTATGTGCGCGCGTGCGTGCGTATGCGTGTGAGTGCGCGCGTCAGCGTGGCGGTTATGTGTGTCGTCGCGCGCGTCGCGTGAGCTATGTGTGTGTGCGGTTTTTTCAGCGGTGGGCCGTGCGTATGTGTGTGTGCGCGCGTACGCCGTGCTATATCGTGTGTGTGCGCCGCCTGTGGCGTGCGTATGGTGTGTGATATGCGTGCGTGCGTATGTGTTGCTGGCCGGCGCGCCGTGGCGTGCGTATGTGTGCTGTGGCGCGCGTCGCGTGCGGTATGTGTAGGCTGTGCAGCGCGTGGCGTCGCGTATACTGTTGTCGTGCGCGCGTGCGTATGTGTGTGTGTGCGTGCGTGTGTGTGTGTGCGTGCGTGTGTGTGTTCGCGTATACGCTATATCATAATAATGCTCGTATACGCACGTTTGCCGCTAAGTGCGCGTATACTATATAGATCATATTCAAATTATGCATGGCAGTAATGGACCGCGTCTATAGAGGAAGGTGATTATTGAATAGAGCTTGCTTACATATATTTACTTGTGTGTGTGTGTGTGTGTGTGTGTGTGTGTGTGTGTGTGTGTGTGTGTGTGTGTGTGTGTGTGTGTGTGTGTGTGTGTGTGTGTGTGTGTGTGTGTGTGTGTGTGTGTGTGTGTGTGTGTAGTGTGTGT
>NW_014584796.1:0-4496 GCF_000485595.1 Priapulus caudatus
TATATATATATATATATATATATATATATGTGTGTGTGTGTGTGTGTGTGTGTGTGTGTGTACACACACACACGTACACACACACACAGCGCGCGCGCGCGCGCGCGCGCGCGCGAGTCGAGAATTAAAGTTCCGATTATCACGGAATAGTAGCATTTTAATTTACTTTAGTGGGGTGTCTTATCTATCATCTTGCCAAAAATATCGAACATTTCCGTGCACTTATTAAGAGGAAACGAATCCGTTAATCTGAATCCGGAATACATAGCATTTAAACGGTGAATGCGATGACCGATCCACTGCTGATTGAAGTAACCTGCCTCCACTTCCCGCCTGAATGCGTTTGCTCCCACCTGTATGCGTTTGATCCCACCGCCGTATACAGACGCACCGTTATACAACCCCGCCAGACAAACACACACACNCGTATATATATATATATATTACATGTACGTAGTAGTGTGTGTGTGTGTGGGGGGGGGTTGCATGTGTGCGTGTGTACACGTGTATATACACGTATATATATTATATATTACATGTACGTAGTAGTGTGTGTGTGTGGGGGGGGGGGGGGGGGTCATGTGTGCATGCGTATGTCGGTCCGGCTGTGTGTCAGTGTGAGTGAGTACATAGAACGTTAATCTAGATTACATCGTTACCCCACCGTAGGATTATGGTTTTGTTGGCGAAATCAAAATTCAAATCTCCTGAAAGCCTGACTCGTATCTATCCTAACTCTCACGCTAAACCTAACAGTAAATCAACACGCAAAATAACGCGAATACACAAAATACGAAAATACAAATATAATTGTCAGTGCGGCGTTAGGTACAGAGGTACAGATGTAGAGCGCAGGCCCGTGCAAAGCTGGTAATAGGCCCAAGCCAGATGAGAAATGTCGGCCCCATTTCAAACTGCTCATTATGTTTCATTCTAATCAGTGCTAATTACAAATACATATGATTTATGTATGGATTTATATACATGTGTATTCATCGTTTATGGTTCTTCTTTAAAATATTAATATTTTGTGCTAAATGATCCCCCTTGACTCGCTTTACAATATCAATATTTTTTACCAAAGGGTCCCCCTTAGCTTCTACCAGGGGGAGTATAGGCCCCCTCAAAATCGTAGGTCCATGCCAACTGGCCCACCTGCCCCCCCCCCTCTGTTCTGGCCTGGTAGAGAGTGCTGCATGGTACTGAGGTATAAAGGTAAATGTATTGAACCCTCTGAAAGCGTGACCTTTGTTATTGTGAGATACAGGAGAGTGTACGCTAGCACTCAGCTACGCCTCGATATTCTGAAGAGTAGCCTAATCATCTCATCTCATCTTCACCTGCCGTGAACGAACGACGCTCGTGTGTGCGTCACGCGTGAGTGTCATGCTACCGGGCCGGGTTTCACGCGTGATTCGATGGCTACACGGCGTCCTGCCGTGATTCATGCTACATCGGCGTCAGCGCGTGATTCATGCTACAACGGCGTCAACGCGCGTATTCATGCTCACCGCGTCACGCGTGATTCATGCTACACGGCGTCACGCGCGTGATTCACTGCACCCGGCGTCACGCGTGATTCATGCTAAGCATCGGCGTCACGCGTGATTCATGCTACACGGCGTCACGCGTGATTCATGCTACACGGCGTCACGCGTGATTCATGCTACACGGCGTCACGCGTGATTCATGCACACGGTCGTCACGCAGTGATTCATGCTGCACCGGCGTCACGGCGGCTGATTCATGGGCTACCAACGGCGTCACGCGTGATTCAGCTCACGGCGTCACGCGTGATTCATGCGATACAGCGCGTCACGCGCGTGATTCATGCTACACGGCGTCACGCGGATTCATGCTACACGGCGTCACGCGTGATTCATGCTACACGGCGTCACGGCCGGTTTGGGGATAATCATGCTAGCACGGCGTCACGCGCTGATCATGGCAAAGGCGGGCATGCTACTACACGGCGTCACGCGTGTTCAACTGCTACACCGGCGTGCAGCGCGTGATTCATGGCTACACGCTCACCTATTCAGCACAAGCACCCTGTGTGTGAGGCACGGTGCACGCGAATACAGATAAGCGATGTTTTTCTAGACGTGAATATGATAGCTAGATGTGCTGTGTGGATCGGGAAGCACTAGCAGTGCAAAATATGTGGTGCTGTTTTCCTCGCCTTTTACCCCGAATGAAAGGAAATTTAATAATCGCTGCGGCGATAGTGCGTCAGAGAGCCGCCGGCTAAGCTGTGTGTGTGTGTGTGTGTGCTTGTGTGGTGTGTGTGTGTGTGTGTGTGGTGTGTGTGTGTGTGTGTACGTGTGTGTTGTGTGTGGGTGTGTGTGTGTGTGTGTGTGTGTGGTGTGTGTGTGCGTGTGTGCGTCTGTGTGTGTGTGTGTGTGTGTGTGTGTGCATCTGCGCGCGTGTGTGTGTGTGCGTGTGGGTGTGTGCGTGTGTAAACCCCGCTGTACATCAGTATAGGTTTTTACCTCATCCAGTAATGAGGAATCTTGAGTGAAGTACCCGGATGATATCCACTCGTCGGGAAACGGCTGCCATTGCTGAAAAATACCGCGAACCGAACATAACAAAATATAATTGGCCTTTACTCACCTGGACCTTAATTTGGTGATTGCATGATTACTGTCGAGTCACTTACAGTATATACGCCATTAGTATATCGGCTTTTGAAATATATAGACAACCATTATCTAGACCTACGTTGTATATAGATGATCAATATCAAAACCTTTGTGGTATAGGGGCAATCAGTATCGAACAGTTAAAAAATATAGACAACTAGTGTCTAGACGTTTACAGTACATATACAATCAATATATAGACCCTTGCAATACGATGACAGTCAATATAAATATCTCATTGTGCAGATGTCTCTCTATCTCTCTGTCTCTCTCTCTCTCCTTGTCTCTCTGTCTCCTCGCTCTGTCCTCTGCATCTCTCCATGTCTCATTCCTTGTCTCTGGTCTCGTGCTGTCTCGCTGTGCTACCTGTCTCTCTGTCTCCCTGTCTCTCTTGTATCTACCAATCTCTCTGTCTCATCTGTCGTCTGTCTATCTCGTCTCTCTGTTTGTCTTGTCTTCCCTGTCCTCTCTATCTCTCTGTCTCTCTGTCTGTCTGTCTATCTGTCTCTCTGTCTCTCTGTCTCTGTCTTTTTGTCGCGGAATCCTTCGTCTTTACCCTCAGGTCGTGTGACGTCACGGGCACACCCTGCCGCATGGACAGACGAACGGCGGCCATGTTGTGGTTTTGCGGCCATGTTGGTGGTTGGCGGCCATGTTGGTGGGTGGCGGCCATGTTTACCTGCGTTTCCCACGAATCGAGATAGAAAACCGGGCGGCGCCGTTCTGGTAGAGGCATTGAAACGCCAGGCCGCCGAGAGCGTGGAATGTCTCAAACACCAACTCTTCATCCTACGGACCGTAGAAACAGAGAGAGAGGTTGAGAGAAAGACAGCGAGAAAGAGGGAGAGACAGGTTAAAGAGTGTGAGAGACGGATAGAGAAAGAGAGGGGGAAAGAAAGAAAAAAGGAGACAGAGACAGATAAATGAGGGAGAATACGAAAGAAAGAGATAGATCGACAGAGAGAAGAGAGAGAGACATATACATGGGCAGACTAAGAGAGAGAGAGTAGAGAGAGAGGAGAGAACGAGAAGAGAAAGAGAGAGCAGAGATAGCCGAGAGAGATAGAGAGAAGAGAGAGAGAGATGAGAGAGAAGAGAGAGAGAGAGAGGGCGCGCGCGAGAGAGAGAGGGGGGGAGAGAGAGCGAGAGAGCGAGAGAGCGCGATAGATAGACAGAGAGAGAAAGAGAGAGAGATTGCTAGAAGGGCAGAGTAAGATATAGAAAGAAATAGAGAGAGAGAGAAAGAGAGAAAGATAGATAGAGAGAGAGAGAGAGAGAGAGAGCGCGCGCGAGAGAGAAGGGGAGATGGAGAGGTAGAGAGAGAGCTAGAAGAAGAGCTGCCTCTTTGTTTGTATCACAACTCGATTCGACAATCGAGACTCAAACAGAGCTCGTTACATAAATTCATATGATACATACAAAAAATCTAAATTTATAACAATGATGAAAATTATCGTATTAAAACAGCCCCCGAAAAGAAATGGAGCTAACGTACAAAAAACACACACAAAGGCTTGGTGTACGAACGCAGGCGTGACAATAGCGGATGGATCATGCCTCTAGGTTATACTACAGTCTATCACTCTGAGGCTCGTCGCCATTTAGTGCGCGCGTAAATGATGACTGGATCTACTTTATGTCAGTGTATAGAACATATAGTCCTTATGTTACACATAATGTACACAGACAGTACAAATTGAGAGAAATGTGCGCAAGAACATTTGCAGTTAATACTAACACAGAACGAGGAAAGAGTGGGCTTTATTACCCCGTACTAGTAAAGATCCAGATGAGACACCGAATACCAGAGAGGCGTCGCCTGAGAGGTGTTGATACTGCCCGCTAAGCCGG
>NW_014584797.1:0-4495 GCF_000485595.1 Priapulus caudatus
GCAGTGTTCCGGTGTAATGTAGCACAGCAGCACACACGGGATTGTTGGGCGGGGGGCCACGAGGCACACATCGCACAGCGCAGTCACTAGACAGGCAGCGCCACTATCAGGAGGCACACCGAGACGACACGTACGTACACACACAGGGGGCATGGCCGCACATTCACAGCACACACAGGGGGGGGTGGGCACGCACACACACACACACCAATCCACAGCACCCCCCGCGGCCCGCGGCGATCCGGCACGACCGCACATCACTACACAGCAGCACACAGCAGAACCGACGAGCAGCACACACACGAGCATCGGGTCCGCACGGGCGTGTGGGGGCCCTTGGGGGGGGTCTGGGCACTCACCCGACGCACGAGGCCCGCTGAGGTCCACACACACCGTTGCCACAAATGCACTCCCGCACACGCATCGCACACACACACAACACCTCGTGGCACGCACGCCAGCAGCGCCGCGCGCGAGATGCACACGCACCCACCACGCAGCACGGATCGTGCACACGCACACGCACCGCACACGGCACGACAGCACCGACGCACACGCACACGCAGCACTGCACACGCGCACGCGCGACCCATGACGCTGTCTGAGCCGCACGAGCATGACTCGACTGGGGCCAGTGCCGCCCGTCCCCTGCCTCCTCTCCTGTGTCCGGTGCGCCCGGCTCCCGCACATACAAAACACACTCACACACAGCTTACACACACGACAGGGCACCGGCACAAAACGAGACGCACTACGTAACACGTGCGAACTCAAGCGCGAACACACGCAACACACACACTCAACCACAGGCGAGCTCCCACTCACACACACATCACACAGCAACATCACGCATCATCACAAGCACACGAATCCACACACATCATCTCCGGTGCCTCTTCAGCACACACGGTGGGCACGCCAACGCACGCCACGCGACGAGCACGCCGGCCCCCTGCGTGTCTGGCCACCAGGGTGTCCACACACCGGGCGGCTAAGCTCCGGGTTGACCACATCGCAGCACAATTCCGCCGTTCTATTTCCGACAACGGCCCGCCTGAACCTGCTGCGTTTCATGTTTTGGGGCCAGGCACGCCAACTAAACGCTGTTCGATACTCCGTGCAGCAGGCGCACGCTGCTGCGTCCGACGGAACATACGACTACAGTAAAACGGATGCTATAATCGGGAACTACTCTCGAGTTATTTACCCAGGGTAAACGACACGTTCCTGTAGTGCATGCCGCGTTCAAACAGTTTCCAGCACTAATCTTGTAAAAGCTTTGACAGTCTGCTGGCTGGCTTGTATAGATAGGTTTGAGAAAACCTTGCGTTTTTCAGCGTGTTTAGAATCTGCGCTACGTGTGTAATCACGTGAACTTTTATGGAGTTGAAAGCAAAGTCAGGCTACGCGCACACATCACCGCTCCACAAAGCACACTGCCTTCGACCGCAATAAACCACACTTCTTTACATTCAATCACTAAGCCGTCGCTAGCGTGACCTGGCAGATCCAGCACACCGCCAGTAACCTCTCTGTACTCACTCAGCGCACCATGCCCGCCGCAAATAAATCCACAGCTCTTGCCTTCATAATTCTCAGCGCCCTCTGCAATAATGTCTTACACTCTTCCTTTAAATAATTCTTCATTCGTTCCTGCTTCAAGTAATTCTTCACTGTCTTCTCTTAGAACTAATTCTTTCGTCTTCGTTATAATATTCTTTGGCCACGTCTGTTGTGTTTAAATAAGTATCACACCACTCGTTTTGCTACCGGGATACACTCTTCAGCGCTCTTCTTTTACTCTGTAAGGTTCGTTTCCCTTAAACACACGGCAGCCGTACTGCAGCCCCCCTCGCCCGATCTCTACACGTCGCGACTTACTTTCCGCGATCAACTCTCATCCTCCTGACGACCGTCCTGACGCGATGGTCGACGATTACAGTGTCACGCTTAACGGACTCGACTGCGACGCGACATCGCGATCAACGTCGCCGTCAGGCGGAACGCGGCTGGATCGACGCGTCGGCGCGGTCTGCGTGCTGCCGCAGAAGTACGCGAGAGATCGACAAGCGCGCAAAGCGCTTCAAGGGGGATTGCAGGGCGTGCCGCTTTGGGCTGCCCGCGCGAACGTATCTCAGGCGACACTCCGAATCGCACGCGCTTGCCGTCAACGAGCTGGCGAGAGGATGGTTTACACGGCTGCGTTCGTCAACTGAGTTGCCTCGCCTCTCTTCGTCGGCTGGAACAGCGACTGATGGCCCGCTATCCGCTCCTACTCGCGTGATCGCCTGTCGTCGTCGCCATGAGGCGCTGGAATGGAAGCGTCTACCGGCACCGAGCGGTGCGATGGGTTGGTAGTGCAGCATGCCGTTTTCGCGTTGGCGGGGATGTCTGCAATGGCTTATAGCCGGGTCATTCTCGCCTTGTTTCTGTATGGACAGCGCTCTAGGTCCCGTCTGCCCCAAAAAGTGTTTCGTCACGATCTATGGGCGACTTGGGCATGTGTCGCATCGCCCGGGCGTGTCGTGTAGCAGGCACATTGCGCCTGCGTCACGGCTCCTCTTGGTTCCTCGCGTGTGGAATCTTGGATCTTAATAAGAACTTTGCGTGTATATGTAATATATATCTGACCATTATTACCTTACTGTCCGTCCCTCAGGGATGTAAGATAATATAGGCCTACATATTCTAATGATAATATAATATGAAGCTATTTCTCTTACGTCTTGATATTACGTAAAGGTAGTGCTAAGTAAGTTTACGTATTGTATGGTATACCGTATTCATTTTTGTATCGATTGATATAATTCAATAATATAAATATTATGATTCATATAATATACATACATAGCATTACTATACATACTCCAGCGCCCTAGGAGAGAGGAATGTTTCAGTAATTAATGTGCAGTCCGCTAGACGAAAGCAATACGTATTATTCTCTTGACGATAAACAGTTCTTTAAATTAAATACAGCTTAGTTTTGTTTTATCTGTGCTTTCATTCTGGCCTCTCTGCATCTCTCTCTCTCATCTCTTCTCCTCTCCTCTCTCTCAGCTCTCTCTCTCTCTGCCTCTTTCTTCTTTTCTCTGCTCTCATCGGTCTCTTCGTCTATATTAAATAAATTATATTATATTATAGTTATAGCAGATGGCCTATATCACTACATACACTACCTCTCCGTACTTCAGCCGCCGCCGTGCCTCCGCTTCCGCGTCAGCGACCCTTCAATTCTAATCCGCTAACTGGATAGTTCCGATCCAGGAGTCCGCTGGGCGATCCTAATCACCAGCACGAGACGGATTGCTGTAGGATGCGCAGCCAGGCCAGGACGCGCGCTGAAATTCTTCATGATAACATTATCAGCGAGTACATAATATCGGGATAGATAGGATCCCTCATTATCGGTACGTCCTGATTTATATGTATGGTATATCCTAATAAAATAAATAAGAAAGATTTTAACCATTGCATTAACTTTATATAGTGCAGATTTCACACGCACAGCGCAACCTCGGTGCACACCACGACGACGCACACGCACACGCACAGCACACGATCACAGACCACACACGGACACGACATGCACACACACACACACACACACACACACACCACCACACACCAACACACACACGCACACACAGGCACCACCCACACACACTTTAGCGAATCTTACGCGTAGTGGTATCGCACATTCTCCGGATGCTCTAGGTAATAGATTTTATACCCACCGTGGGCTTCTGCCGAACTACTTAGAGTTTCTTGATAACCCTGATTGACTGAGGGGCCCATATCAGAAACGCCATTAATAGTTATATAAACAATTAATCAAAATCACAACATCAAATCTAGTATGTTATTTCGTCTTCAGTGAATAATTATATATATACGTATGAGCGACAAAGTTTCTAATTATACGTGTGAGAGTAATTAATGTTACACCGACAAGTGTGTATGTCATGTGACCCAGATTCAGAAGCATTCGCTCGTCACGTGACGTGTTGGCGAGTTGCGTGGTGAAAAGACAATGGCTGGAAGGGATGTTCGTAGGTTAGTTATGAAGCGGGCATTTTACCAGGGCCGGCAGTACGTACGTGTATGAATGTGAGTGTGTGCATGTGTGCGTGCGTGCATGTATGTGTGCGTGCGTGCGTGTATGTGTGCGTGCGTGCGTTCGTGTATGTGTGCGAGCGTGCGTGCGTGCATGTGTGAGAGCGTGCGTGCGTGTGATTAGTGCAAAGATTAGTGCGTGTAATTAATTCACGACCTGCTATCCGCAGACACCTGCGTTCGGAGCGGATCTTCATACTGAAGAATCTCTGCTTTGCTCTACTCGTCGCCCAACTCACCTTCCTCTGCGGCGTCGATGCAACAGAAGTTCCGGTACGTTGCGCTAGAATGTGACGTGTTCGTGACGTCACGTGCGGTAAGGTGACGTGTTTGTGACGTCACGCACGGTAAGGTGACGTGTTTGTGACGTCACGCGCGGTAA
>NW_014584798.1:0-536 GCF_000485595.1 Priapulus caudatus
CTCCTCCTCTCTCTCTCTCTCTCTCTCTCTCTCTCTCTCTCTCTCTCTCTCTCTCTCTCTCTCTCTCTCTCTCTCTCTCTCTCTCTCTCTCTTCTTCTCTCTCTCTCTCTCTCTCGCTCTTCTCTCTCTCTCTCTCTCCCGCTGCGGATGTCTCCGATTTCATCAGCTACGGTTCTCTCATCCTCTCCCTCCTCCATCCTCCTCCTCCTCCTATCCATCATCCTCCTCCTCCTCCTCTCCATCCTCCTCCACCCCCTCTCACACCTGTCGCTTGCTGTTGGCCGTGCGTAATTGCCACACGCTATCTAGATGTTACTGCGACGTTTGATTTGCCGCGTTGTGTCGGTACACACGGCCGCTGTGTACCGACACACACGCGCGCGCGGCTAAGTCACTACAACTACCGCTAATAGATTCACTTATCTCTCCCTCTGGCTCTCTTTCTCGCGCTCTCTCACACGCGCGCGCGCTCGCTCGCTCCTACTACGCTTTCACTCTTTTCTCTCTCTTTATCTCTCTCTCTCTCTCGCTCTCTC
>NW_014584799.1:0-4491 GCF_000485595.1 Priapulus caudatus
GTGATTCGTTACGAACCACACTACTGCAAGTGATTCGTGACGGAAATCAGCTACTGCGAGTGATTTCTGACGAAATCAGCATACTGCCAGGATTCGTTACTTATCGAATCATGCTACACTTGGCGCGCCGGGGCGCCCAAGTGTCGCATACTTGGATTTCGGTTAAATAAATTATATGATTCGTAACGAAATCGAAACGTCTGACAAAGTGATTTCGTTACCAAAATCGTAGCTACTGGCAGTCATTTCGTACGAAATCAGCTACTCGGGGAGATATCATATTCGTTACGAAATGTCAGCCTACTGCGAAGTGATTTCGTTACTGAATATCACTACCCTTGTGGACGTTATTTTCGTTACGAATGTTGTCAATGATTTTGTAACGAAATCTATGGGGCGCCAAGTGGTAGCATGGGGACCGCGTGTACCCGCGTGCACGTGCGTGTACCCGCGTGTACGTCGTGTACTCTGCCGTGTAACCCCCCGTGCACGTGCGTGTATCCCGATGTACTGTTTGCGTGTGACCCGGCGTGTACGTGCCGTGTAGTCTCCGTGTACTGCGTGTACCCTCGTGGCACGTGGCGTGTTATCTCCGTTTACGTGCGTGTGACCCGGTGTACGTGCGATGTACTACTGCGTGTAGCGTGCGTGCAGCGTGCGTGTACGTGCGTGTAGTGCTCTCGTTGACCGCGCCTTGCACGTGCGTGTACGTGCGTGTAATTCTTCGTTTTACCGTCGCGTGGGCACGGTGCGTGTATCGCTGCGTGTACGTCCGGTGTACTGCGTGTAGGGCCGGGGGGCGTGGCGTGTACCCGACGTGTACGTGCGTGTACACCGCATGTACCTGCCGTGTACTGTGAGTGGTACTGCGTGTACTGTGCGTGTACCCGCGTCGTACGTGCTGTGTACCCGCGTGTAGCGTCGGTGTACGCCGTCGTGTACGTGCGATGGTCCCGCGTGTACGTGGCTGTACCCGCGTGTACGTGCGTGTAATGGGCTCCGTGTACCCGCTGTGTACGTGCGTGCATCACGTGTGGTACTCGCGTGGCACGTGGTGTACCGGCCGCGTGTACCGCGTGCACGTGCGTGTACGGCCGCACGTACACGAGATTACAACCATCCGTTGCACGCGGTACACGCACCGCCTACACGCCCACCGTAGCACCCCCGCACCCCCGTGGTGTAGACCAGTCCTTCAGCTGGGGGGGGGGGGGGCGGGGGGGAATGGTTCGCCTGTTACTGGTCCATGACCAATGTGGGCACAATGTATCATGCCAGTACCGGCATATATACAGACATATATATATATATATAGTGCATGTATAATCGTTCGTATGCAGTGCAGGTTTATGGCAGTTCTATGTAATTGCACACCGCGAACGCCTTGCGCAAAGCCCCTTAATGGTAGGGTCCAGGGGCCGCCCTAAAGCCGCCTTTCAGGGTGCATGGGCAGAGCCCTTGCCCGGGTCCACGGGGCCGGAGCTGCCCCGAAGCTCTTGATTTACAAGTTTATAACGCCTCAAGATGGAAACGGTTTTTGAGAATTGAAAAAAATTGTATATTGTAAGGTCAATTTTGTGAATTCTACGGGGTAATTTTTTCTTTGGATCCCAGAGTTTTAATAACACGCAACCCCCCCCCATACACACAAGTTTCGCAAGTGGCGGATGCCAGAAAGAAAATTCTAGGGTGGCGGAATCATGCGAGCTTCAGGGCACGAAGCGCCCGGGGGGGGGGGGGGGGGGGGGGGTGGGGGGGGGGGGGGGGGGGGTTGGAAAGGGTGTCACCCTCCCATTGGTGGAATTGTTGAAAAGATTGTACAAATCGTAAAAGCACTCAATTTGGACAGCCTCCTTCAGGGCTGTTTCCGCTCCTGTAAGGTGGGGGGGGGGGGGGTGGGGGGTGGGGGGTCCGGGGATTATTTTGAAAACCTCTTCGGTATTGCATATTCCTGCACTATGGAGCAGGCAACTATCTAAACAATCTTCATCAACAATAACATCACTGTTTACAAAATTCATTGATTCGTAACGAAATCAGTCATGCGACACTTGGCGCCCCATAAGCCCATGGCCTAACAGTGCCTCGGGCGTACAATGGTTATATAGTTTATAAAACTTGGTAACATTGTACACAAGACAATATTTGTTTGAATTAACTACCGATGATAGGACAGATCGACGCCTGAGAATGATATTGCCTTCGAATCCAGGCTTCACATCGTTGGCTATCTAATGCTGATTCATTTTAATTTCACTTGATTCATCGCTTTTTCCATTTCTTGGTTTTATTACACCGTTGAAACATGAGAAATTAAGTATAGATACCACATAATAAAAAATACATATAATAAATAAATAAACTAAATATCAGAGCGGATAATACCTATCTATAAACCTAGATGATAGCTATATGTATTATTAGGTCTTGATAATATATACTAACATAAATAAAATAAAATAATAGGGCAATAGAAATGAAGTATATGATAGACTAATATTGAGGGGGGGTAAGGGGTATGTTCACCATTTCACACGTGAAGGAATAATCTGCTTTTCAACATTCCACAGTGAAAATCAATGCCTCTTTTCAACACGATCACGGGATAATCCAGTTTACAGCTTAAAAATTTTTCAGTAATCTAATAAGATTATATGGTCTAGTTACTTTATTACAAGTGTATTTCTGACTTAATCAACACGTTGAATAATCAAAAATAATGCTTGCGCATGTAGTCTTCATGTCTTATTACATGTGTGTTGTGTTGTGTGTGTTGGTGTGTTTGTGTGTGTGTGTTGTGTGTGCGTGCGTGCGTGCGTGCGTGCGCAGCGTGCGTGGTGCGTGCGGGCGTGGCTGCGTGTGTGCGTGTGTTGTGTGTGTGTAGGCCGTAGCCAGGGGGGGTTCCGGGGGGTTCGAACGAACCCCCCCGGCCGGCGGCCCCAAGAAAAAAAAAAAATTTTTTTTAAATTTGCAAGAAATTTCATTTCAGGTCGCGTCTATTTTAGTGTAATAATTGCAAAATCTCCATCGTGGTCGGTGAAGCGTGAACCAGTGAACACTCCCCTCCCGCACCTCCCTCGCTCGGGGTCCTTGCCGGCTGCGCGCACCCCGGCCGCCCCCCCGGGTGCCGGGCGGGCGGTGTCGCTGTCGCGGCCCCGAGCCAGCGGGCTGTACGACGGGCGGGTGTTCAAGGAGTCCCCACGGCACCCCCACCTTGCTCCGGCGCGCCAGAAAACGCTGGACTCATCTGAGGGGGTGTAATTTTAAAAAATTTTGGGGGAGACCCCAGACCCCCCCTTAGCGTGCCGCAACTTCGGGTTACGTTAGACCCCCCCTGGTACATAATCCTGTATAACGCCCCTGCCGGATACAAATTGCCAAATTGAAAAACAACCCCCCCTACCAATACAAAGCTGCTACGGGCCTGTGCTGTGTAGTATATATTGATATATAATATATATTATTAGTTTCCAATGTCTTCTTGAGCTAGGGGGCCGGGGGCATGCCCGCCACGGGAAATTTTAAAAAAAAATAGCTATAAATTGGTGCATTCTGCGTGAATTTTGAGCCTGTGACCGGTTTCTGGAAACCGGTGCAAACCGGCCTAAATCCGCGCCTGACATGCATAGATTCACGAGGTAAAGAGACCTCTTATTCACAGTTTCACGAGACTAATAAAAGCTAAATCACCGCTTCACGCAAGGTGGTCCCATTCACAGTTGCAGCAGACAAATAAATTGCAATTCACAGTTCACGAGGTATAAAAACGGCCGATCACGTTTCACGAAAATACCCTTACCCACCCTCTATATTATTTGGCTACTTTTAGACTATAATTTATAGACTATTATAGACTTTTAGAGACTATTTATAATTTTATAGACTATTTATGTATAGACTACTTTATAGATAATTAAGCTATATATAGATAGACCATAGAGATATATAAATAAACTAGAGGGCGTACTCTAGCAGTATTTATAGATCTCTATGAGATAGACTATATTGTCTATCTAATAATCTATACTATTTCTATGGTTGAACATCACGACGGCGATGATGATGGTTATTGATTAAAAATATTAAAAAGTTTCCAAATAATACAATAAAATTCATTACGATAACTTTAAATAAATAAAATAATACATAAAAATAATAGTACTGCAAAAGTGTGTAATAGTCAACGAAAACACAAAAATTATAGTGTAAAATGTTTTACTTTTCGCACACCAGATGGCCAACCTGTTGACGATCGATAAAATTGGCGAGATAATAAATAAGTTTCAAAAATCCACGCGCGTAATTTAACGTAGTGAAGATGAACGACATGGAAATCAAAGATGAATTTGACATGAACATTGAGGCCAGAAGGTTAGAGACATTTACGGATTGGCCATTCAATGAAGACTGTCAATGCACACCTGCAAAGGTTAGTCTCTAGTCAGTAGTCTCTTGAGTCTCTGTCTCTGACAATGACTGAGACTTCTAGCC
>NW_014584800.1:0-345 GCF_000485595.1 Priapulus caudatus
ATATATATCGGCCACGCTGGGTGTTTATCCCGTTAGCGGTGGGCATATGATTGCAGGCAGCGGCAATGACTCGTGACCGGCATATCGCACGCGGTTATAGTTGCAGGTCGACGTACAACAGTCGACGTCGTCGCGGAAATATGTGCTAGGTGACAAGCTCACGCCACGCCCCCTCGCGAACGCCCGTTAGTCTAGCGGAAGAGGACTAGTTGATGACCGTGAAATGCTCGTACGCGTGCACGCGTTTTTTTCCTCTCTCTCCTTTTTCTCGTTCCCTCCATCTCTCTCTCTCTCTCTCTCTCTCTCTCTCTCTCTCTCTCTCTCTCTCTCTCTCTCTCTCTCTCT
>NW_014584800.1:1991-2676 GCF_000485595.1 Priapulus caudatus
GTATATATATATATATATATATATATATATATATACTATAATATGTATCTATATGTACGGAAATGACATCGATATATTATATGTAATTATATATTAATCCGCATTATCACTACTACGGTACGACGGAGGTAAATCCATACCTTGTTGCGGCTCCTGCGCTTTTCTTGCGACCGCTCTCTCTCTCTTTTTCAGGCCCTCTCTCTCTATGTGTCTCTCTCCCTATATCCTTCTACTATATGATGTGAGCGCGCACACAAACACACACTCTCTCCCTCTCGGTCGATGGACACTTAACTGCGGCGATGGCGCCTCCAAACATCTCATATATACGTCGGCCACTAGGTGGCGCCCGCCAGGGCACGTCGGCAGCTCGTAGCCCGAGGTGACGCACGCTGACCGGCGTCGCGGCGGCGGTGTCCGCGGCTGTCACTGCGTGGTCGGGAGAAATTGGGCCATCGTGCCCCGTCACACACCCACTGCTAGAGAGTCGGACACTTCCTCTAGGGGGCGTGCCGCGGCGGTCGGAGCGCTCGGTTTGCCTCACGACTTAGATTAGCATCTTCTCGGGCATGCGTGCGTGTTTGTACATGCGTTGATGTACGTGTGTGTGTGTGTGTGTGTGTGTGTGTGTGTGTGTGTGTGTGTGTGTGTGTGTGTGTGTGTGTGTGTGTGTGTGTGTGTGTGT
>NW_014584801.1:0-4488 GCF_000485595.1 Priapulus caudatus
TGTTCCATGATGGACGCGTGACTGTAGACAATTCACAGCCTTCAGGTTTTGCTTCTCCGGCAGGTGAAGAATTGCCTTTAGGGCTTGATAATCCATTGGCTGTACAGGCAATGTTCCCAGTGACTTCAGCTACAGAAATGGCTGGTCAATTAGGTGAAAATTCCGTAGCCGATGCAGCTGCCGCGGGAATTCTGGCAGGTGAGAATGGTGTTTGGGGCTTATTGGCGCAACGACTACGCGCAATTCCAGAATATGTTGCCATGTTTCAGGATGCTTATCCTGGCCAGATAAGTATTGCTGATGATATTCAATTCAAAGATGCGGCCAATGCCATCGCTGCCTTTTGAGGCCACTGCCTGGCGTGGCCGACAATAGTCGTTTGACGGGCAGTATGCTGCGTGGCGATAACTGCGGCGCTTGAGCACGAGAATGAAAGACAAGAGAGTGAAATTGTTCTATTGGCAAGGGCAAAATTGTAGCACGTTGTCACAGTGGCAAGTTTCAGACGGATCAAGGTTTTCATGCCGATGTGCATGCGCACACGGTTGGCCCGCGGAAAAGGGACAATAATTCTGAGGGCTACGATTGACGGCCGCGAAGATTTTGTCGCGAAGCGTCTTACCGGCAATAGTTGAATGATCGTTTCTAAAGATTCCGTACACCGACCTCGCGTAATAGTTCCCTGACCGCACCTTATGTCCATGCCGGTGCTTTTGATACCGTTAGCGGCAGTGGTTCGTCATCATCTGTCCTGTTGACCAGCTTGTTTAACTATGACACCAATCAGTAGGCGTATGCCATTCACGCTCAATCGATTTGGGAACGCGGCAGGATGTCTTTTGTGGTGATGAAATGATGACGCCGCTTTAGAACAAATTGTGCGCGTAATGAGTTATGAGAGTGTTTGATTTAAGTGAGAGACGATTGCTGAATTGATGAGTTTTCTACATACCATTGAAGATAACGCTTTCTAGACTGATGCGACGCAACGCAGCCAAGCAGCGTACCCAGCGGCATGCACGTTGCTGATGTAGTATTTTGTAATTGGTATTACCGCATGATTGCTTGGTACTGGCCAAATTATAAGGAAGGTTATGTATAGAAAATATTTTTAAATCCTCCGTCTCGTTATTGTGTGCTATTGTTAAGTGGCTTTTCTCAGCCTAGCCCCAGTGCAGACAATGAATACAAAAAACAGATATGGTTATTTGTGAAATTATCAAAGTTTTCGATGGCGATCAACTGGAAGAATCCTAGCTGGCGGGCATAATTGGCAGCCCCTGCCTGTAATGGCACTAATGGTGACTGATCATGTGCTAGGGTGAAAAAGTGGGGGAGCCACTACAAAAATAAAGGTCAGCACTTTTCTTGGCTTAGAAGCCGTCGAGTTAGCCGATAAGGATAAACCGCTATTGATCTTTCAGGCTTCCACCATTATGAAGCGGCAAGAGCACTACAAGACAGGTGGGATAATTTAGTCAACAAAGGCGCCGATAATCGCGGGTTGCCCTGGTTGCGACGAAGAAGTTGTGGTATTGACTGTTCGGATACATGTACGTGAAGGGCGCCCTCGTTATTCCAAAAAGGTGGGGCCCGAATGACACGAAATTTTCATTGGGGAAGCAGATAAAATTATTGGTTTTTAAGTTAAGCGTGCTATCGGGACGGTCTAGATTTTGGTCTGAGAGCCGCGTTTTTTTGTATTTGGCCCATCGCGCCGGGTAAATGCAGTTGTTCCATTTATCCTTACCTAATATTAGGAAATATAAGTGACTAATTTCACTGGTTCTTATTTTTTGTTTGACTTGGCATGATTGATGCGCGGTTTGTCTCGGGTGCACGGTGGACAGTGACCACGCGTTAATTACCAATCATTTATAATGTGTTTCTAAACAAAAACTTAGGCTGCGTAGGATGTTTTATTACACATTCCTCGTTATTCTCATTGTTGCGATCTCATTGTTGGCCTTCTTATTGGGTCAAGTACAGCGCTTGAAGAAATATAGTTATCGCTGAGGAACGCGTTACGCGGCCTGGCACCGGGGCCGGATACTTGGCGCGGATATTATTGGACTGGGCTAAGTCTGGAGTCGGTTAAGGTTGAAATTACCGATACGGGTGATGCATTATGACCCTACATTGAGGAAAGTTGTCCCGCTTATAACCGCCGGACAAATTAAATGTAAACCATTGACGGGCAATTACGGTGGCGGCGTGCATGAAGTGGGGTCATGGCGGTTCCAGGATCGAGATTGGGTATTGCCGTTGCGCTTGGCGTCAGCACACAGCTGGGAAGCTGGCAGCGCCTGCTGAGAGATTTGTGCGGCAATTTTGATGGGCTTTGCGCCGCATGCGTTTTTAATTGTGACATCGTGCACCGAATTGCAGCGCATTGTTCCTAGCGGGCGCTTAAACCTAAGCAATCGGCGCAGCTGCGTTGGTACACTATGGTGACGTTGCCGATGGAAATGCATGCGAGTTTTCACAGGGCGGTTACGGCGGATGGCTTGATAAAGGTGGTTTTTTAAAAGAGGGTGATGCAGGCCTCCATGCCACGGCGTATTGAGGGCGGCGGCTTTAACTTATGTTTCTGCTTACGTTAATGAACGTGGCTGAATATGGGTGCGTTGGTTAGCGATTTTAACGCAGATAGGCTATCTATATTCATCGAATATAAAGAGTAATAAATTGACCCTGTTATTAATCTACATTATCACGGACCATTGCGATTGCTATAAATTATGGAGGTAATATACAAGGTAATAATTCTTGAAAATTAATGACAGAAAAATAATTTTTTTTTTTTTTATTTTTTATTTTTTTCATTTTATTTCTGTCATATAGAATAAGCTTGTATTGGTTAGAAAAAATACACCGTGATTGTTTTAATATTAATTAAAGTATTAATCTCAGAGGTTTAAAAATGATGCTTTTGCAATCACTAACGATTATAGTCCAAAATAGGCTAGCGGGGCTTTACGTTATTAGAATTGTTAGTTGTGATGGCGTTATTCATCGGTTTGCTGGGCAGCTTATGTGGGGGCCGAAATACTTTTCTCAGTTGGGAAATCTGAAGATCGCATGGCTTCAGGCGCCAAATTTGATAGCGGCTGGAAAAATCAATTTTTACATCAGTAGCGTTTAGATGTGGGCAGCTACCGCATCGCTGAGAATGCGGCTTGATGCGTATGATGTCAGCCTAATAATGAGCGCACGTATGGAAATTGGCGCCTTATGCTTTCTAAAACTCAGGCGGCCCCGCCGTCCTGATCCCTGGATTCGCCCGACTATATCTATAAATATCTGGTGATCGTTCGGATTTGATTGTTTTCGCTGGGTAGAGATGGTCAAACCCTGGTGCCGAAGCCTGAATCAGGCTGATATTTACCAACTGGTAAGTTTTTATGGCGATGCGCTTTTATGAAGTGAAAAGCTGCCCGCTTTCAGGGCAAGGTACTGTGAAACTTGAGCTCGGAATGCTTAACAGCGAGGAGGCGGTGCGTCTTCATGGTTGGCTGAACAGGGCGGCAATGGTGCTCAGCGGAAGCCGTAGTTTTTACTCGGTTTTTCGTTTAAGAAAGAAAACGTCATTTCCCTCTGATACAGTTCAGTTCGAGGAATGTGGCCTTCATTATACACGGCTCTGGACTGAGTTTGGTCGAGTGTATCGAAACCGTTGTGTTGACTAAGGAACAAGATACGAGCAATACGTAAGATTATTCTGGACGTTGCAAAGTCCCCAGAACGACTCTTATGAAGGAATTAAGCTTCTCTCAAATGCATTTGGAAGTGTGCCCTTGAGGCATTTCCCAGGCTTTATATATATCGCTACCCCGTTCCCGAGACCAGTGAACGCACAGCGGTGAGGTTACTCGGAGAGCAATTAACGGGGGTTTCATCTCTTATCAGTACACAAGATTGGATCTATACGCAAAAAACCACTGGTGTGGTGCTCAATCTAGCCGCGGATATTGTTGTTAACCCGTTTCCGGCTTGCTAAGTATTCGGCGTTTCTAATTGGTGTTTGTTGTGCGAAGTTTAGTGCGATTTACGATAGACATCGGCTCTGATTTGCCTTGGTTGTCTTGTTTGGCTTATACAGTGGGGGCAATTTGTGCATGAGCGTGGCGGAGAATGTAGGCGGTGATGGCCATCGCTTTTTTCGCGGCATCTTTTACGGGTGTAACGCGCCCTAAATTTAAAGCTTATGCCATGCAACAACTATGGCGCATACCGGCGATTGGTGAGAATATGCGCGTGTATCAACTGGCGCGTTTTTATAAAACATTAGGTATGTTGCAACGTGGCGGCATTCCAATTACACAAGCATTGGATATGGTCAGCGGATTATTGCAGCCGCATTTTCGCCCCCATGTCGAAGCGGCAGCAAAGCATATTCGGGAAGGTAAAACAATTTCTAGTGCGATGGAAATGGAAGGTCTTACCACTGCAGTTGGCAACCGTATGTTACGCGTGGGTGAGAGAACG
>NW_014584802.1:0-257 GCF_000485595.1 Priapulus caudatus
AATCACCACGTCTGGGAGATAGTTCTGGCTGAGACAAAAATTTAAAAAGTTAAAAAGTAAAAAAAATTGTTAAAACTCAAAATTCAATCAGTCACGTACGTGGGAATTTTTTTGTGTGTTTTGCCCGCCGCCGTAGCGTGGTCGGTAGGAGCTCGGTTTCATAACCCGACATTCCGAGTTCGAATCTCAGCTGGGGAAAAAATTTCTCCTTCACTTTTTTACTCTTTAGTATCTACTTCTGCCTACTTCAGCGTTAA
>NW_014584802.1:1523-4488 GCF_000485595.1 Priapulus caudatus
TGGACGGATGGCTGGGTGGCTGGGTGGCTGGGTGGCTGGATGGATGGCTTGGTGGCTGGATGGATGGCTGGGTGGCTGGGTGGCTGGATGAATGGATGGCTGGGTGGCTGGGCCCGTTAGTCACATCATATACTTGATAGAGGGCCACGATAGTACTGCATCCGTATACTGATTACATGGAGGTGGGGTCGAGGATGCAATATATGTATATATATATTATATATATGTGTGTGTGTGTATATATATATATATCGTATATCTGTAAGCACGCGACGCCACATCCGTAGCGACTGGAAGGGCGGAGTCGACGTGGGTGCAATAATCCATCCGTCAGCCCACATGTGATGCTGACTCTTGCCTATCTCTACGCTAGGGTTCATGGGGAATACACTACGTTCGTGAACTCGTCCGCTAGCCTTGCTTNGTGTATAGGTGCATGGGCTCTGACGACATTCTACCCAGCCTAAACTTCCGGTGCGTGGAGGGCATATTACAGAGAGAAGCACATGCACGCAGCATGCGAGTGATCATGACCAGGGCCGGACTGGCGATCGGGAGCACCGCGAGTTTTCCCGGTGGACTTGTGGATTTTCCTCTCGCGTGGCACCATCAGTGTCAACTACTGCTTTGCGTATGCTAGTGTAGAATCTATTCTGGAGTATAGATACGAAGAGGGAAAGAGAGGATATAGGAGGAGAGGAGGAGAGCGTATAGACGAAGCTGAGGCGGCATTGGAGAAGGCAATATGAGATGCTGATGTCGGGAGGAAGGCGAGAGCAGGAGAGGAAAAAAGCAAGACGAGAGGAAGAGATAACAGAAAAAGAGGAGTTGGAAGAGCTGGGAGGAGGACGAGGAGAGGATATAGGAAAAAAAGGCGGAGAGGATTGGAATCATATAAAGGGAATTTCAACAATTTTATATAAAGGAACTCGATCCACATTACCCGTGTCAGCCACCGAAAGGACAATGTCCCCCATGGGAGCGTTTTTATATAATACATACATATACATATATATATTATCAAGAGCTAATAATACCTCTAAGGTATTACCTAATACCTAAAGGTATTATTAGCTTTTGATATTATCAGGAGTAGATAATAGGGAACCCCTAGATTCCCTATTATCTACTCCTGATATTATATATATTATACTATCTACTCCATGATATATAATATAATATACGTATATATATGAATATATATATATTATATATACATAGACGACGCACGCAGCACAGTAAACCTTCTTCGCGACTTTTTTCTAACTCAGTCGCTCAGCACGGTACCGATTCTTAAACCCAGCCGCCGAGATGTATGTATGTGTGCGTGTTGTGTGTGTAGTGTGTGCGTGTGCGGGGTGGCCGGAATGCATGCCGTAGTGCGTGTTAAAGCGTGTGTTCTCGGGTCTTTCGTGCGTGTGCGGTGTGCTGTGTTGCGTGTGCGTGTGCGTGTACGTAGTGTGTGATGTAGTGCGTGTGTCGTGTGTGGTGCGGTGTGTGTGTGTGTGGTATATTGTATGTTATATGGCTCCTCTCCAGCCCACGGCCCTGCGATGAAAGGCCGTGCGAGGTGGTAGGAGGGGAAGAGCCTGGTACACGCCTGACTGACTTTTTTCTGTTAGCTATCGGAACAAGCACCGCTCGTCCAATTTCACTCGTTCGTGGAGAGACAGTGTGAGAGAGAGGGGAGAGAGAGAAAGAGAGCGCGCGTTCGGTGGGGTAACGAGCAGAAGGCCGCGGCACATGTCGTTAGACGGCTAGAGTCAACGACTTGGGGCAGGTCAAAGACGTAAGGCAGCGACGTGAGGAATCCATCTAGGTTCCAGATAGAGCGAGATCGTGCTGCGATATTTCCCTGAACGTTTCAAATGTGAATACTGGGGTTGCCTGAGTTTATACACATAGATTCAGGCTCCTGATAGATTATAAAACGTGACGCAAAGCTGTGCGGACCGCTCTGGAAGTGATGACAGTGGCGGCGCCAAGCGGTGGCTTGAGATAGCGGGATACAACCTCCCCTTCTCCATCAGCCCCCCAAGAAAAGCACCCCCAAATAATCCGTAAAAATGGCGTGCTCGCTCTGCAAACGCAGCCGAGAGACATATTATCTCCTAGCTCATCTCTTTCAACTAGATACTATATGTATATATATTCTACGAGTATAAGTGTATGTTTGTGTGCGGTGTGTGTGTGTGTGTGTGTGTGCGTGCGTCGCGTCGCGAGCGTGGTGTGTGTGTGCGTAGTGTGCGTGCGAGGCGTGGTGCGTGCCGTGCGTGGCGTGCGTGTAACGTGTACGTGGTGCCGTGTGGTTGTAGTGTGTGTGTTGTGTGTTGTTGTTCGTTTGTGTGCGTGTGGTGTCGTGGTGGCGTGTGCGTGTGCGTAGGGCGTGTGCGTGTGCGTGTCGCGTGTGCGTGGTGCGTGTGCGTGTGGTGACGTGTGTGTGTGTGCTGTGTGCGTGTCGGTGTGTGTGTGTGTGCGTGGCGTGCTGATGCGCCGTGCTGCGGATGCGTGCGTGGGTGCGTGCCCGCTGTGTTGCGTGTTACGCGTGCGGCGCGTGGTGCGTGGTGCGTAGCGTGGTGCGTGTGCTGTGTGTGTGCGTGGTGCGTGGTGTATGAATGTGATTTACGAAGTTGATTATGAGTAGGTAAATACAATGCGTTTATTGTTAATGTAAACACTGGACTTTACTACGGGTTAGAGCGGAAGTCTCCCACCCACAGTACAAAGACAGTCTCCCTAATCTCTATCGCTAACCCTCAACCCTTGAACCCTAACCCTAACCTAACCTATTTGTCTGTTGGTTCAATGTTTCGCGTTCGTTCGTTCGTTCGTTCGTCTCGTTCGTTCGTTTCGTTCGTTCGTTCGTTCGTTCGTTCGTTCGTTCGTTCGTTCGTTCGTTCTTTCGTTCTGTCGTGGCGTGTCGTTCGCTTCTTCGTTCGTTCGTTCGTTCGTTCGTTCGTTCGTT
>NW_014584803.1:0-2999 GCF_000485595.1 Priapulus caudatus
CCCACCGTCTCTCTCCTCGTCACGCTCTCTCCCACGTCTCTCTCTCGACGGTCTCTCTCTCTGCTCACGTCTTCCCTCTCTCCCAACGTCTCTCTCACCCACGTCTCTCTCAGCCCACCGTCTCCTTCCTCTCTCCACGTCTCTCTCCCACGTCCCTCTCTCCTCACGTCCTCTCTCTCAGCGTCTGCTCCTCTCTGCTCACGGTCTCTCTCCCAACGTGCTCTCTCTCAGACGTCCTGCTCCTCACGTCCTCTCCTCTCTCCCACGTCTCCTCCTCCCCCACGTCTCCTCTCTTCTGCACATCTCTCTCCCCCTCTCTATAATAATAGTTTAATCTATCTACATTTCTCTCCCACTCCTCTATCCATCCATCGATTTATCTATCTATCTATCTGTGCTTCAGCTCTCGCCCTCTCTTTCTCTTTCCTCTTCCTTAATCCTTCTCCCTCCCTATCCATCTCAACTTCTTCTCTGTCGTGCATGCTGGCGTGCGTGTGCGTGTGTGTGTGCGTGTGCATATATGTGTATGTGTCCCTCTAACTCACATGTCTCTCTTTTTCCAACGCTTTCTTTTATAGTAATATCACTTACGCTGCGGGCTACCCGCCTCGCCTGGGTAAAACGTGCTACTCGATTCATACATACTAATATTAGGACACAATACGGAACATTGGGGTAAAAAATCGACAAATAAACACATGCACACAAATATCAATATTTACCCAAATCAGTGCTAATAAGATAATAACATGGAGGACAAAAACTGTTACGGTATGCACATTGTATAATGACAGCAGAAGGAGCCCAAAACTCTAGAACCGCTGGACACATAATACTAAGTTAGATAGTAATTGGCTGGAAATGAAGAAAAGATGTAACAGAATGGGCTTGGCAGTTTCAGTTTGAAATAGCCTCCTTTTGATAAACAATCCGGTTTGCGTGTTAGTTCGTCTCGGGGAAAATATGGAGAGATTGCCTCGGCGTGCTCGAACTGTTGAGCTCCCCACGTACAGCTATCCATTGTCAGATCGGTACCAGATCGAATAAACCGAAATGGGGTGGGTATCATGAGTATAGATAGTAGACAGGCCAGGCGAGTGGGGTCTGTGTGCCATTGGATATTGTCTAGTGAATGCTTGGCGCGCGAACCATAGGCACACATTGAAAACTCAGGCAAGGAATTTTCTACTCGAAATCAGAAAAGGCATAGCTTTCGAATGGTAACAACTGGATTCTGAAACTCGTACCCGCCATGACATCAAAACAAACGTCGATATATAGTCATCACAGCACACGCCACGAGTGGGCGAAACTTTGTAACTCTATCAAAGACATGCTTTCACCTCACTTGCTACGGCGTCTTTCATCCGTTGCATCGTTTTCGCAAGCCAAAAATCGTCAACCTCTCAAACTATATCCTACATACTCATACTAAACAACGTGAAATCCTCTATAAATATGTTACAAATCAGTGTAATCAGCATAAATAAGCATGGTAGAAAAACAGACTTACGTATGACATTTATATGAGCAGCACCAACCAACGTAGAACCCTGGACATAATCAGTAATCATGGTGTAAATAAGAAAGAACCTTATTCTAACACAATGCTACGAATAGGGTTGCAATCTTCTCATTTCAAAGCTGACTTTGAATAAACAATTCGCACGTCCGTAACCCACAAGGCCACCTTGAAGCGTTTCAACTGTAAACACAACAGACGCCGCCATTGCGCGCACACCCTGACACAGCTAAATAATCCTGGTTGTGGGCTCTTGTTTTAGTCAACCGGTTTCGGTTTCACAAGTAACCAGCAGCTGAATGGAATGAGTGATCGATTTTTTGTATGTGTGACAGCACTCCCGTAACAGTCAGCTGCTGACAATCGTGTGGAAGATTGACGCATTGAAGAAGTTTTCACAGTCCCGGCATTTTCGGTGAGTGTTGACGGTTTGGCAGGTTTTTTTCAGCTACGAAACTACCCCCGGGTATAAGAATGGCCCTGTGAAAATTGCATCAGCATCGCTTGGGCGGTTTATGGGCCGCCTATAGGGAAGATACATAGATACACTAAATACATACAACATACGAACTCAAATATATATTGAATAGCCTCGCCCGGTACGCCTGCTTGCGGCGAGAGAGACGTGGGAGAGAGAGAGACATGGGAGAGAGGGGGAGACGTGAGAGAGAGACGTGGGAGATAGAGAAAGGGACGTGGGAGAGAGAGACGTGGGAGAGAGAGACGTGGGAGAGAGAGACGTGGGAGAGAGAGACGTGGGAGAGAGAGACGTGGGAGAGAGACGTGGGAGAGAGAGACGTGGGAGAGAGACGTGGGAGAGGGAGACGTGGGAGAGAGAGAGAGAAACGTGGGAGAGAGAGAGAGACGCGGGAGAGAGAGACGTGGGAGTGGAACGCGTATAGGACGTGTCTCCAAGTACAAATCAAGAGTTATGGCTTCACCTCATCTATCGATAAAACGCTTCCAGCTTTTATTTTCTCCACCCACACGATTCCCTCAGCTCTCGAAACACGGCGCGGCTGCGTCGACGACGTAATAATTACGCGTTATTACTAAACGTTATTACCTAAACGCGCGAGAAATTCGCATAAATGAGACGCGGCTGATGCATTATTTAACATAATACAATATCAACTACTGCTGCTGCATGAACACTAACTAAATCTACAGCGAACTAACGTTGCGGTTGCTGAGCGTGTCATGAAAGGCCAGCCAGCTTCTTAAACCGCCGGGAACAACATGTACCTTCATGACACCAACGAAGCGTAGCTGTTTAATTTGTCCAAGAGGGTGCGCAGATTCTGATTGATAATTTATACAGAGCACAGCAGAGTGAATAAAATATAAGAGAAATCGGGCAGAGAAAATGTGGAGGCAACGAGAGAGCGAGAAAAAAAAGGGAGAGAGAGCGTGCGGGGCAGGAGAAAGAATCAGAGAGAGAGAGAGAGAGAGAGAGAGAGAGAGAGAGAGAGAGAGG
>NW_014584803.1:4048-4486 GCF_000485595.1 Priapulus caudatus
TACACAAGGTGCCAGTTACTCTAGCATTCGTCAACATTGCATAATCAATGGACCTATTATTCCTTTAATCTCACAAGTCAGTGACCTGACCCCCCGCTATACTTAATAATGACCGCTGACCGGACCGCGGGAAATCACGGCCTCACGCAGGAAATGAACAGCATAAATAGAAGCGTGACGCGCCCGGCGGGGAGGAAGCCGTCAAGCATCCGCCCCGTGATGAACACCCTGTTGCACCTAACAACACGATTAGCGCAAAGCAACAGACGCAGCAGCGATAGCAACAGCAACCGCACCAACAACCACAACAACAGTGTGAGGGGGAGGGAGCGTGTGAGTGTTTGTGTGTGTGTGTGTGTGTGTGTGTGTGTGTGTGTGTGTGTGTGTGTGTGTGTGTGTGTGTGTGTGTGTGTGTGTGTGTGTGTGTGTGTGTGTGTG
>NW_014584804.1:0-492 GCF_000485595.1 Priapulus caudatus
GAGAGAGAGAGAGAGAGAGAGAGAGAGAGAGAGAGAGAGAGAGAGAGAGAGAGAGAGAACAAATAGTATGATGCCATCTCAGTATTTCATATAAAAACAGTGTTGATTCCCACTGGGAAGACATAACCGTGAAAAAGCATCAAATGTTAGAGCAGAGAGTGGATGTATATGAACCAATTGAAACAACACCTGAAATACACACTAGCAATACGTACTAGACAACAAGTTCTGCAATGTTACGGCGGAAAGATATTGCATCGGCGCGGACAAAAACAGTTTTTCGGCAGCAATTTTCTAAACGCTCGGATGCGCTACGACGCTCTAACTAACGCGATCCTCGTTCCCAGCACCCACCTTCATGCGGTAGCTGTACTTCCCACCCTCGTTCCCAGCCTCCACCTTCATGCTCGGTAGCTCGTACTCCCCACCCTCGTTCCCAGCACCCACCTTCATGCAGTAGCTGTACTCCCCACCCTCGTTCCCAGCACCCAC
>NW_014584804.1:2042-2636 GCF_000485595.1 Priapulus caudatus
TAGAAGAGAGAGATAATATTTAAAATTTAGCAAGTGTTTCATTTATGATAAACCGAAATGTGATAAAATGTCCTTATTCTCTGTTTTATACTAATAGAAATTTCACAGCTTTGTTTCAGGGTTAGTTTTGATGCTAAAATAAATGTTTCAGATCTGAAAGTCTGAATTCTAGGCGAGAGATGGTGCTACGCCTAAATGATCGCCATTTTGGTTTTCGATTATCGCGCAAATAAAAGCAATAAAATATTCCAGTCAAATTACTGTAACAAAGAATCTAAAACACAATATTACATGTAGGACTGATTAGGTAGGTAGGTAAATTGAATGAATCTAGAAGGCCATTTTCGTTTTTGCCAAAAAGTGGGCGTGGCTCAAAAGTAGGTCGACTTCCAAAATAGGATGTTCAAATCTCTCCCATAGGAGTTACAACTGACACTGAAATGCATAGTGAAATTTCCAAAATCTACCTAATTTGCATAATTTAAAAAAAATATCAAAATCCTTGTGATATGTTTTGGGGCCAGAGCTTATTCATTCACATACCAAAAATGAGCAAAATCGGTTGAACCTGAACTGACTTATGGCCATTTCCAT
>NW_014584804.1:3231-4486 GCF_000485595.1 Priapulus caudatus
ATCATATTATTCATTAAAATACCATATTTTACGTTTTATAACAACACTTCAAGACGTCATCTTCAGAAAACATTCAGACGTTCAGGCAAAGCCACAAGACTTCACAGGAGCAGCCAGATTTCAGTAGGTGCAACCATCCATTACAATGTCAACACCGGGGTAAGAAAGAAAGGGAGGAAAGATGAAATGCGAATGCATACAGTTCGATAATTCTACCTGTCTGAGAGTCTGTCCTATAACGACACCACTATTTACTAACGAGTCGGTCTGCTAGTGCTGAAACCTATGAGTCATTCTCGAAAGATACCTATATAGCTGCTACTAACGACTCAAGACTAATTACTCACGAATTGGCCTGCCACTAACGACTAACGACTGATTACTCACGAATTGGCCTGCCACTAACGACTAACGACTGATTACTCATAAGTCGGCCTGCCACTAACGACTAACGACTAATTACTCATGAGTCGGCCTGCCACTAACGACTAACGACTAATTACTCACGAGTTGGCCTGCCACTAACGACTAACGACACTGAGTACTCACGAGTCAGCCTGCCACTAACGACTAACGACACTGTGTACTCACGAGTCGGCCTGCCACTAACGACTAACGACACTGATTACTCACGAGTCGGCCTGCCACTAACGACTAACGACACTGAGTATACTCACGAGTCGGCCTGCCACGGGTAGACGTTGCTGGCGGCTATCTTGCTGACGGCCTGCAGCATGCTGGGAAGCAGCGGCGAGGCGAGCGCCGGCTCGCGGTGAACGAACGTCTCGAGGACGACGACGGCGAGCGCGACCGTCTCCTCGTCGTACGACTCGAGCACGCGGCCGCACTCGACGCAGCGGTCGACGACGGAGTCGTCGCAGCGCCCCCCGGCGGATCCTCCGCCGCCGCCGCCGCTGCCGGTCGCCGTGAGCTTCTTGCTGCCGCTGCTGCTGCTGCTGAATTGCTCCCGGTGCTGAGCGAGGAGCTCGCGCTTACCCTTCCTACTGTGAGATGAGAGAGATAGATAGATATATATATATATATGCCCTTCCTGATATATATATTTATATATATATTCCTGTGAGAGGAAGGAGAGAGGGTGAGGGAGGGAGGGAGGTAGCGAGCGAGAGAGAGCGAGAGAGAGAGAGAGAGAGAGAGCGAGAGAGAGAGAGAGAAGAGAGAGAGAGAGAGAGAGAGAGAGAGAGAGAGAGAGAGAGAGAGAGAGAGAGAGAGAGAGAGAGAGAGAGAGAGAGAG
>NW_014584805.1:0-3255 GCF_000485595.1 Priapulus caudatus
AGAGAGATTTTACATATCGTGTGAAAAGTGGAATATAATTTTGTTTACTCTTTCACTAGATTACGGTGACGCATTCATTTAAGCAAAATGGGCGGACGTCTACACGATACGCCGGGAAGCTGTGGGTCGGACCTTCCCGCACGATGATGGAGTGGTGGCGCGACGCATTCAACTTCGAATTCGATCGTAAAACGTTGAGATCATGCTGGCGCAGCAATGGAGGAGGGGGGCGGGATTCCTTCACAGCGGTTGACATTAGCGGGAACAAGTCGGTACTACGTACCTAGTTTATATATATAATATATATATATATAATAGTCCAAGATATATCAAGACATTCTATTATATGGTTTCTATTTCGAGACAAGTAGATAGCGGTTGATGCCGGTGAATTAGCCACCGACCAATGTGTAGTGTAGGTGAGGCGTAGACACCAGGTATATGTACTTGTAACCTGAGTGAAGGGTCTATGTAGCGGCCGGGCACAGGCGGGGAATGTGGACAACGACACGCCGTAAAAGTCATCGACAGCAGACTAGCCGAGCACCCGGCAAAGATCAACACAACCGCCGATGTGTAGGGGTGGATGACTTATACCAGACCAGGTTATATCAAGTATAAATAGATAAGGGCGGCACGTGCTAACACCAGCTGTATAATAATGATACTATATTATAGAGCGAGAGAGGTATTATTAGATTATCTGTGGTTGAAAGGTCTATATGGTCTATTATGTCCCTTGCCTCGAAAATATTCTTCTATCTGGTGTGATCATTTAGTGGGCATTATCTTAAAGCTCTACGTAGTTTGATGGATGCCGTAGACTGGTATATTGCAGCGGGATACCTTACATTCGACGGTCTCTACTTTCCTACATCTTTACAATTGTCCTACTGATTGGGAGAGTTTTAATTATAATAATTCTATGATAGAATAGCTGATTCCTTTTCGGAGTTTAAATGCTATTCTTCGCAAATTGTTCTTTCGTCGTCGTCTGCGTCGGCAGGATAGTTTTGCGCTGAATAGCGGCAGCACCGGTGTTCAGGCGATTGCAATTCGGACTTGGATGATAAACTTGAAAAAATATTGCTTGCTGAATGATGACCGCGAGGGGAAGTGGAAGGACCGATGGGGCCGACGGAGGCAGACGGGCGCACTATCTGAAAAGACTTCTGGGTTGATTAAATCTATTAGATTAAACGCTTGAGGTATGGGACATATCTGGTGAGGTACAATTGAGGGTGCACTGGATAGAGGATAGTTTGGGATTGCACCCTACAGGTTAGGGCGCTTCCCTACTATTCGATAACACAGGATTACTGTAACTATTCATCACAGCATCTAGGATTCAGATGCCCTTCTCCATACTAAAATGCATTTGGGGTCCCAAAATGATCTTTTCTTTGGTGCGTATTTCGAAATGAGCTAACACACTCAATTTTAGCTAGATACTGTCCAACAAAAAAACACGTAACTGGGCCATATGGCCAGCGCGTACTATACATTCGCGGTCTTCATTCCATATATTCGGGTTACAGATTTGACTACTGATTAGAGTCTTGTATCTATGTTAATAATCGTATTATCGGTATAATCCTTCCTCTCCAGTTTACATGTGAGTATTTTCTAAAAATTCTTCTTCCTCTCCGGGAGATGGAATATTTGTGCGCACATATGCGCGCAGACCTTTTTCAAGGGTACGTATCAATTCGCGCCGCGTAAGCTGGATTGTGGCAGCGAAGGATATATTATGGATATACTGAGGCGAAGTTCAGTGGGGAAGGGCAGGTTAAAATTCAGTTGGAGTGAAGCAGGAGCTCACATCACTAACTCTCTTCCACTCCTCCTCTCTCTCTTCTTCTCTCTCTCTACTACTCTCTCTCTCCTCTCTCTCTTCTTCTCTCTCTCTCTCTCTCTCTCTCTCTCTCTCTCTCTCTCTCTCCACCTCGCTCACTCTCTCACTCTCTCCTGCTTGCTTGCAGGGTTCGTGAACTGTGCAGTCGCCGGCGACACAGCGTTCGGCGGACACCACGTCGTGCGGCGGGACGCGCGCGGCACGGGAGCCGGTCGTCTGCTCTCGCAGCGACAACTCGCTCACGTCGGCGGCCAACGCTCGCTCGGCATCAACTCCGTCGCCAACCGCGTCGCCGCCAACAAGAAGATCGGCTTCACGACGGAATCGTTCACGATGACGTTCCGCTATTACACCGTCAACCACGCCGCGCCGCCGCCGCTCGACGATGATGACGTCATCGCGAAGTCTGGTGACGTCATCGCGAAGTCTGATGACGTCATCGTAAAGCCGTACGACGAGGGGATGCTGGAGGCGGTGCTGGCGTACGATCGCGGGATCGCGGGTCACGACCGCGGCGCCTACCTGCGTCCGTACCTGCGCGCCTACGGGAAGCTGACGATGGTTGCCACGGACGCCGCCGCCGCAGGGGCGGTCACCGGCTACGCGGTCGCCAGCGACATGACGGGATGCGTGTCGCACGGCATCTTCCCGCTGTACGGCGACGAGCCGCGCGTGCAGCGCCGCCTGCTGGCGAGTCTGCTGGCAGCGCTGCCCGACGGCGCGGAGGCGTGCGCGCATACGCCCGACGCTAACGCGCATGCGTCGCGCATGCTGGAGCGGATCGGCTTCCGCTACGACCTGCAGACAACGAGGATGTACACGGGACGCGCGCCGATACTGCCGCTGCAGAAATGCCTGACCAACCTCAACTTCGATGCCTGCGTCATCTAGTGGCGCCTGGCGTAGTTTTTGGGCGAGATTAAGAAATTAAGAGATTAATTGATAGATTAATTAATTTCCTCCCAATAAAACACAGATGTTGCGCATACATCAAAACATTCTCGGCATTTTTTATTTAGTGCTTTATTGTTACATTGAATTCTAACATCGTCATCGTGATTGTTACAGACGTATAAGCGTCAATAGACGCCCGTGCACACCTCGCAAAATTAAACGCTTTTCATTATCAATCGATAAATTTTTTCCATTTTGTTTATCTCGAATAAAACTAATCTCTGAATCCATTAATTTTTCTAACAATTAGTTAAGTTAATCATTTAATTATCCATAAAACGTTATCAAGCATCAAAGAACAACAATGTGTGTGTGTGTGTGTGTGTGTGTGTGTGTGTGTGTGTGTGTGTGTGTGTGTGTGTGTGTGTGTGTGTGTGTGTGTGTGTGTGTGTGTGTGTGTGTGTGTGTCGTGTGTGTAGTGGTAGTGTGTGTGTGTGTTGTTGTGT
>NW_014584806.1:0-4482 GCF_000485595.1 Priapulus caudatus
TATATATATATATATATATATATATATATATATATACGTACACACGCACATATATACATTTACATATTATTTCCTAATTTCACACCTCATGAGTCTGATGTGAGTTTTGCACGTTGGTTACCCTCCCGTCTCATCTATTTTACTTCTGCTTAAACCGATGATCAGAACAGCTTCGTCTGATCACTGTGCGTATTGAGCTACACACGTAGTAGCGCCACGATGCGCAGGAGAGGATGCGGAAGCAGAGAGACGACGGGGGGGATGAAGCGCGAAGCCAGATTACTCCTCTCTCTCTCACGGATGCTGAACGTGCCATGACTGCCATCGCTATCACGTGAATAAAATGGCCTCATATATTATATGAGTCTATTCATATTAATATATCATATAACATCTTAATATCATATCATAATCTTAATATCACCTTAATATCTTATCAACTTATAATCTTAATCACATCTTAATATTATAACAACATATCATATAATATCTTACATCAATCCGTAGCTAACATTGTACATAAATATTATTCGTGGATATCCTGTGATATTAGTTATAATTATTTGTTATATAAGCTAGAGAAATTGTATAGTACTGGGTATATTCCTAAAAAAATAAAATGTATTATAGTAAGTACATTAATTGTTATTCGTATTCGTGCGTTGTATTCTTCTGATTATATAATTATATTATACATTGTAATATAACGGGTGTATTCCTACATGATACATATAACCAGCGGTCGGTATTCCTATATAATATATTGATAAATAACGGGTGTATTCCTACAATGATACATTGTAATATAGCGGTGTATTCCTACATGAATACTTATAATCATAAATCGGTGTATTCCTACATGATATATTATCATATAAAACCGGTGATTTCCCTACATTGATACATATAGCGGTGTAATTCCGCTACATGATAATATGAATATAACGGGTGGTATTGCCTACATGAATACAGTTGTAATATAAACGGTGTATTCTCACAATGATACATATAGGCGGTCGTCATTCCTCTATAGATATTATTATAATATAAACGGGTGTATTCCTAATGATACATTATAATATAGCGGTGTTATTCCTAGCATGATATATTATGAATATAACGGGTGTATTCACATGATCCTACTTATAATATAACGGGTGTACTTCGTACATGATCAGTAGTTATAATGTATAGGCCGGTGTATTCCTGATATAATACATTTATAATTATAAGCGGGTTGTATTCCTACAGGTGATATATTTATAATATAGCGGATTGTATTCCTATAATAATATCATTATAATATAACGCTGTATTCCTACATGAATACATTATAATATAACGGGTGTATCCTAGCATGATACATTATAATAATTAGCGATGTATGTCCATATAATAATACATTATAATATAAGCTGTATTCCTACATGATACATTATAAATATAACGGTGTATTCCTACAAGGTGAATTCCATTATTTAATATAACGGGTGTATTCCTACAGTGATTATTATAATATAACGGTGTATTCTACATGATATATTATAATATAAGCGGATGTAGTTCCTACAGTGATAATTAATAATATAGGCGGTGTATTCCTAAATGATAGCTTATAATATAAGGTGTATCTACATGAATATATCTATACATATAACCGCTGTATTCCTACATGATACATTATAAATATTAACCGATGTATTCCTACCATGATATATTATAATATAACGCGTGTATTCCTACATGATATATTATAATATAACGGTGTATTGCCTACATGATACATTATAAATATAACGGTGTATTCCTGACATGATAACATTATAATATAACGGTAGTATTCCTACATGATACTATTGATAAATAACGGGTGTATTCTACTGATACATTATAATATAGCGGGTATTCCTACTGATTACATTATAATATAACGGGTGTATTCGCTACATGATATATTATAATATAGCGGTGTATTTCCATACATGATATATTATAATATAACAGGTGTATTCCTACATGAATACAGTTATAATATAAGGGCGTGTTATTCCTACATGATATATTATAATATAGCAGGTGTATTCTAAAATGATATATTATAAATATAACGTGTGTATATCCTACATGAATACATTATAATATAACAGGTGTATTCCTACAGTGATACCAATTATAATATAACGGTGTGTATTTCGTACATTGATAATTATAATATAACGGTGTATTCCTACCTTGATACATTATAATATAACGGTGTAATTTCCTAATGATACATTCTAATATAACGGGTGTTATTCCTACATGATATATTATAATATAGACGGTGTATTCCTACATGATATAGCATTAATAACAATATAACGCTGTATTCGGCTACATGAATACCATTTATAAATATAGGCGTGTATTCCTACATGATAGTATTATGAATATAAACGTGTATTCCTACATGATATAATTTAAATATACGGTGTATTCTACTAATGATATATTAATAATATAAGCGGTGTTATTCCTACATGATATATTATAATTAACGGGTGTATTCCTACATGATCTATTATAATATAACGGTGTATTCCTACATGATTATAATTATAATATAACGGTGTATTTCTACATGATATATTATAATATAACTGGTGTATTTGCCTACATGATATATTATAATATAACGGTGTATTCCTCCATGATATATTATTAATATAACGGTGTATTCCTACATGATATATTATAATAATAACGGTGTATTGCCTACAGTGATATATTATAATATAACGGTGTATTCCTACATGATAATTATAATATAACGGGTGTACTTCCCCGACATGATATATTATAATATAACGTGTATTCCCGCTACCTGATATATTATAATATAGCCGATGTATTCCTATATTAATAGCATTATAATAGAAAAAAAACGTGTGATTCCTACATGATATAGTTATGAATATAGCGGGGTGTATTCCTACATGATTTATATTATAATATAGCGGTGTATTCCCTACATGATATATTATATATATGGCGGGTGTATTCCTACATGATATATTATAATATAGGCGTGTATTCCTACAGATATATTGATAATATAAACGTGTATTCCTACATGAATATAATTCATAATATAACGGGTGTAATTCTACATGATATATTATAGATATAACGTGTATTCCTAACATGATATATTATATATATAGCGGGATGTATTCCTATATTAATACATTATAATATAACGGTGTTTCCTACATGATATAGTTATAATATGCAGGGTGTATTTCCTAACATGATATATTATCATATGGCGGATGTAATTCCTATAAATAACATTATAATATAACGGTGTATTTCGCTCATGATATATTATAATATAGGCGGTGTATTCCTACATGATATATTATAATATAACGGGTGTATTCTACAATGATACAATTATCAATATATCGCGGTGTATTCCTACAATGATATATTATAGATCATATACGGTGTATTCCTGCTACATGATATATTATAATATAACGTGTATTCATACATGATATAGTTATAATATAGCGGGTGTATTCCTAACATGATATATTCTAATATAACGGGTGGTATTCCTACATGATACTGTATAATATAACGGCGTGCATGCGTGCGTGCGTGGTGCTGCGTGCGTGCGTGCGTGCGTGCGTGCGCCGTGTGTCATGCGTACGCACGTGTGGTGTCGTATAAGTGTTGTAATTATTATGCAATATGTAATGGGCTCGTTGTGCTCCGCACCATCTTCTTTATTCATAGTGCTTTCGTTTTCATGCTAGCCCTCTACACGTCCGTTACGATCGCACCGCCCCCGTCAGCTCCTACCATAAGCTGTCAGTCCAGCCAGCATGCGTAGTTACAGGGCTTCTGCCGCTCGCTCATAATATAAACGCACGCCGGGCGGCGACGCACGGGCCACGACGTGGTAGCAGAAACATCGGCTCCTCCGACTTGCACACTCGCGCCGTGACGTCCTGGATCGCCACTGGGAACACTGCAGCAAAAAACGACCAGTCCGTGCGCTTCACGAGATCCCCCTCACTACACCTGCACATCAGTCTAATCACCCCTGCGACATCAGCGCTAATCCGACAGGACCTAACACTTCCAACGTCTTCGTGTCGCGCTACACCTTCAAATGCCTCTCAATAGCATCTCGCATGATCGCATTTCGATGGAATCAACACTGCGACCCCGGCAGGGCCCATCCAGTAGCAATCGTCCGCGACCAGCTCGCCGCCGCATGAAAAGCACGCCAAATGCGCGTCGCTAGCCTCCCACGCCGACGACTGTCTGGACGGCGTCACCGACCGCGTGCGTGTCTGCGCGGCCGAGCATGCGGCGGCGGACGCTGCGCCCAGTCCTACGCATACCCACGTCACCTTTAGGTTGCGCGCGTCTTTGCGAGGAGTTCGCTCATGCTAGAAAGGGACCCAATTGGCAAAACGGATCATAGCC
>NW_014584807.1:0-1626 GCF_000485595.1 Priapulus caudatus
CGGCGCGTGCCAGGCGAGAAGCCTGTGCTGCTCGGCAAACAAGATTGCCCAAAGGCTTCCGGGTGGGAAGTTCATATCGGGTATGACGCGGCGCGACGTGGCCCTGCTGCAGTGGATCGTCGACTACCACCTCAGCGACACCATGATCGTTGCCTTCGCATGGGACACAGCACCCAACACGTCGAGTCGACCCACCTGCGAACGCTGGCCGTGATCCCGAAGAGGAAGAACTTCCCGCGGAACTTGATGGGTCGAGCGTACAGGGCTGCGCTCAAGCAGTGCCTCGGTCCGGGCAACTCAATCCATCGCATCCTGGATGAACTCGGCGCTGGCCTGTCTGCAGGTGGACCCGAGGCTCGGGCTGCACTTGCCCTAGAAAAAAGAGAAACCACGATTTTTACGCCAACGGACCGACCGCTTCAGACGACGACGAGTGGAGTGAGCGAGGAAGAGGAGACAACAAATGAAACACGTCGATGGTCAGCAGCAGAGCAGGACGCTCCTTCACCCGACCATGGCGCACGACCATTCACTCCGCTCGCTGAAGAAGTAGGTAAGTGCAAATACATACATACCGCTTTTAAACAGAAAAAAATACATTGTTTTTCGTTGGGACAGTGGCAGATTTTGAGTGAGAGACAGCCCTGCCTTCATAGATTTTCTACCCTGCTTTCTGCAACCAAATTATCTACATTTTGACATAACGTTTCGTGACACCTGTGCGATACGTCAAGATCATCGGACATACGACCACAGTTGATGGCGTACATAAGCCTGTGAGTTCGGCAGGATGCATATTTAATAATTCCATTGCCCAAATCATTCACGCAGACCTTTTTGTAGCGAATTCGGCCATACGTCTTACTTTTAGAACTAGAATTGTAGCATGCCCCCGTCCAAATCATGCACCCATGCTGGTTTTGTGCACTTTTTTCAGTATTTTTTGCAAAAAAACTCACTGCTCACGGAGTCGTTGAGAATCGCTCTCCTGCATTCTGCACTGAAAGTAGTTCTCGAAAACCACGTTTTTAGCTCATCTGACGTAGTCAGGTGCAGCTTGTAAAATCGCACGATCGTCAGTCCCGCCGTCTAGTTAGATCCGTTAGTCCGTTAGATCCGTTAGTCCGTTAGATCCGTTAGTCTAGTTAGTCCGATCGTCAGTCCCGCCGTCCCATCGTTAGTCCGGCCGTCCGTCTGTCCGTCCATCAACAGTTGGGCACAAATCTTAACCGCTCGACGTACGGTCACGATATTCGGCACGTGGGGGGGGGGGATGGAGAACGATTTGGGATGTGGAAGCTGGGGGGTCAAAGGGCAAAGGTCAAGAGGTGTAAAAGAAGGGGGAACATTTCCTCCTTAACTTAGGGTATAGGGAGGAAATGCAGAATTGCGTCACAAATCTAAACGGCTCGACCTAGGCTAGTGATAGTCGGTGTATAGCATCATGGTAGGAAATATTATCACTGTGCCAAAATTGGAGGCCACAGGTCAAAGGTCAATGGGGCACAGGGCAGAATTTAGACATTTTCTGAGGTCATGGTCTGACGGAGTGATTGAAAAACTTTTTGGTTTCAGCGATGACCTACCATTTTTATGGCTTTATTGAAAGGACCATAAAATGTATTT
>NW_014584807.1:2073-4480 GCF_000485595.1 Priapulus caudatus
CTTGATTTGTTTTGACTTGTCGTGGGGACCCAAGTTTCCGTTAATTTCGCCCTGGGTATCGTCAGGGCTCATTCAGTTTCGTGTTATGTCGTTTTGGTTTTCACTTGCTGTCGGGCGTATTGAAAGCTTACAGAGAATTTCAAAGAAAGGGTGGAGTAAAGTGTATTTTGAGAGGAGAGGGAGGAGAGAAGACGCCCGCCGAGAAGCGAGCGATGAGCGAGTTAGAGAGATATAGCGAAAGAGAGAGCAGAGAGGAAGGTAGAGAGATAGAGAGAAAGAGAGAGAGTAATTTAGTCGCGTAAGCGCGCGTGGGAAAGAAAGTGGAGAGGAGAAAGAGAATGCTGCTGCGTGGTGAAAATGGGGCCGTGCTGCGTGCGGTTGAGAGTAGGTGGATGAGCAGCCACACTGACTTATTACGACTGCCGTATCGCCTCTTCGCATTACCCCGGCCGAAACCAATATCCTTACGTCTCTCTCTTGCCTTGGACCGTCCAACCTCTGGCGTTTTTTTGTGTGCGGTTGAGTGCCGGCCGACAACGTTTTGCACTTTTTCTGTTACCAGCGATGAGCTTCTCGTTGGCCTGTTTGGGTCGTAAGCCGCTTTTCACGCTGCCGGCTCTCGTTGTGCTACTTTCGCACTCCGCCGTCATACTTTCCTCAGCAGCGGCGCCGATGCGGCGGCGGCGGCACAGGCCCGCGCGCTTCTCCACGCTGTCAGCGCTTTGCAAGGGTGTCTCTCAGGGATTCGCGCGCTGTGGGGAGCATTGGCGGCGGCTCCTTTCTGTGAGCTTTAACCAATAATCACCGCGCCGCTTGTAGAAAGAGAGCGTCCATCCCCGTCTTGTTCTGTAAACGAACATTTGGACATCGTTGCTATTCCATCTGCTGGCACCTTGGTCTATCGTATTCTCCCATTCTCATAAGGTATCCTGGGCTGGCTTCAATACTGGGCCAACGGCAGTTCAGCTTTTTTATGCCTGTTGTTCAGTTCGCTAGAAAGTTCCCGCAAAGTACAATATTGGTCTATATCTCTATTTACTTGGAAGCTAATCTGGATGTGACCCTGGGAAAAAGTTCCTTCTTGGAGGGTCCCAGGTTCTGGTCACGCGACCGTTATAACTGGCCTTTTCGGCACGCTTTATTTATGCTGTCAGCGAAACCAGTCCATTTCTTCTTTTCCAATATGGCTCCGTATCTTCCCCTCCAGCATCATTTTGGATGGAATCTCACCCGTTGTCTCCTGGAGTGTAGTCCTATATGACAGTAGTGATTTGTATAGTTCGTCTTTCCAGTCTTTATACCCTGTTCGTGTGTGATACGTATCGATTTCAGCAAAGTCCTGTTTTGCCGATGTATCTCCCCATTGGCTTGTGGCCACAGAGGCGGACTTACTCTATGCTCCATACCATTTTCTTAAAGGTAAGACTTGAACTCCTCAGAGACAAACTGACGGACATTATCAGTTTTTAGTGACAGCGGATATCCGTGGGTTGCAAATATCTTATTCAGGCATCGGATCACGTTCTCAGACGTTACCTGTTTGATAATAGCAACTTCAAAGAAACGGCTATGATAATCCACGATAGCTAGGATATACTCTCCTTTAGGCATTGGACCTAGTTAGTGCGCAGCTGTATCCTGTCAAGGTAACGTAGGCATCTCAAACTGCTTCATTGGCTAAGGGTAGATTGCTTTTGCTACCAACTGGCATCCATGACAGGTCCTGCAAACATTTCCGGCGTCTCGGTTGATGCCAGGCCACCAAACTTTAGAACGTAGCCATTGCTTCGTCTTCACGATACCACGTCCCTAGTGAGCTAACTGGACTACTTTCTTTCTCAGCGTTTCTGGAATGATGATTCGCAATCCTCTGATATTTTTTGTGATGAATATTCATTTAATATGGTTAGGGGGTATCTCATCATAGATTTCTCTAATACATTTTTATTAGTAGGCCTGTGTTTATAATTAGGAGAGTGCCCAATCCTATAGGGTACAAAAATACCTAGTTACCTAAATACCTACCGCCTCAGTTATCTTCCCTGCCACTTTTCCTCGGTTTCCCACTCCCTCGCTCCCTCAGCAAGCTATATTATGAAGTTTGCTTCAGACGGTATTGCACGTCTGACACGGTGCGCGCGTATGTGCAATATCTCCCGAGAAAAATTACATTTTGCAAAGATTATGCATTTAAAATGAAGAGGAGTTATCCTCGCATAGATTTATATGATAACATTCTATCAGTAGTCTTCACTTAAGAAAAAGGGGGAAGACCTTTAATGTAAGGGCCCTGCTGCGTATTCCAGCCAGTACACAATCTGGCTACGTTAGTGTGTTAGCGCATGCGCAATATCTCACCAGAGGAGTTATATTTTGTGATGAATACGCATTTAATATTGTTAGTGGG
>NW_014584808.1:0-869 GCF_000485595.1 Priapulus caudatus
CTCTCTCTCTCTCTCTCTCTCTCTCTCTCTCTCTCTCTCTCTCTCGCGCGCGCGCGCGGGCGCGTTCGTGAGCACTGCTACACATATCGTTTCCATTCTGTGTACCTCCCACCCATCCGGATGTCACTCGTGTTGTCTTTTTCTTTTTTCAACCATAGAAAATTGTCTTCTGATATTTTACGCGGTACACATCGTGTTGACCGCTGATAGAGTAAATACCGCTAAAGGCGATTTCTGGCCGAGTTTGCAGATTACGTTCCGAGGGCAGTATAGGCACATGGTACCTCGTAAATAACCCGCGTCATGGATTGTCATTGCAGAGGCATTCGTCGTTGCATGCGGTCTGACGAACACGGTAAAATGTCGTACTTCTTTGCGGTTTTTATTCATTAACTTTGATTTTATTTATTTATTCGGCATTCATTCAACATGAGAAAAAAGGCACTAAGACGCCATGAAATTATTATTATATTTCACTTTTCGACGCATTACGTTCTGAAAGATTCATTCGACTTTAGGAGAGCGAAAAAACACGAAGCCAACGCTAAATTATTATGTTTCGCGTTCCGACACATTGCTGTCAGGAACGTGAGAAGTTATTCGAGCGGTCTGGCGCCGATGGTCTTGGAAGCGGCTGTTGTTGTTGTTGTTGTTGTCATTGTCATTGTCGTCGTCGTCGTCGTCGTCGTCGTCGTCATCGTCGTCGTTGTTGTTATCGTCGTCGTCGACGTCGTCGTCGTCATCGTTGTTATCGTCGTCGTCGTCGTCGTCGTCATTATTATTATCGTCGTCGTCGTCGTCGTCGTCATTATTGCCGTTGTCGTCGTTGTTATCGTCGTCGTCGTCGTCGTCGTCGTCATTATTGTCGT
>NW_014584808.1:894-1969 GCF_000485595.1 Priapulus caudatus
CGCCGCCGGCGTATATACGTCATCGTAGGTGAAGCAACCCGGATGTGGGCAGCCTGCCGGGGTATACGTCATCGTAGGTGAAGCAACCCGGATGTGGGCAGCCCGCCGGGGTATATACGTCATCGTAAGTCAAGCAAGCCGGATGTGGGCAGCCCGCCGGGGTATATACGTCATCGTAGGTCAAGCAAGCCGGATGTGAGCGGCCCGCCGGGGTATATACGTCATCGTAGGTCAAGCGAGCCGGATGTGGGCGGCCCGCCGGGGTATATACGTCATCGTAGGTCAAGCAAGCCGGGTGTGGGCTGCACGCCGGGGTATACGTCATCGTAGGTCAAGCAAGTTGCTGGCGTATTATTAGCTTACCGTGGCGGTAATCACCGGTGCAGAGAGCAATAACAGCGAGGGAGCCCGGCTAACACGCACCACTTAGACGTACGCGTGAGACCCCTGCTCCCCCGCGCACACCCGCCTGCTAGCCAGCCAGCCAGCCAGCCAGCGCGTATATATATGCTCCCTGGCGGCAGCCGCTAGTTACGTAAGCTACATAGATATATAGATAGATAATAATATATTGATGCATTGGACTGCGTATACCGGTGCGCGTAAATGTTTGAGGAGCGCGGCTGTCTGGCTGGCTAACCGAGGCGTGCGAAGCCGTGGTCCCGCTGATGCGCGCCGTGGGTTCAGGAAATAGAGAGGGAAAGAGAGGGACAGAGCGAGAGAGAGAGAGAGAGAGAGAGAGAGAGAGAAAGAGAGAGAGAGGAGAGAGATGAGAGAGAGAGAGAGAGAGGAGAGAGAGAGAAGAGAGAGAGAGAGAGAGAGAGAGAGAGAGAGCAGAGAGAGAGAGAGAGCGATGGGACGCCGAGAGAGAGAGAGAGGAGAGAGAAGAGAGAGAGAGAAAGAGAGAGAGTGAGAGAGAGGAGAAGAGAGAGAGAGAGAAGAGAGAGAGAGAGAGAGAGAGAGAGAGACGAGAGAGAGGGAAGAGAGAGAGAGAGAGAGAGAGGAGAGAGAGAGAGAGAGAAGAGAGAGGCGAAGGGAGAGAGAGAGAGAGAGAGAGAGAAGAGAGAGAGAGAGA
>NW_014584808.1:2540-4478 GCF_000485595.1 Priapulus caudatus
CACGACTGAAATTTTACGTTTATAACCGTAGCAACAGACCTCAGATGAGCCCAGACGCTCTGCGGCTCTTGTTTTGTAAGTGTGCGGTAATATATCCATATGATCGGGAGTTAATAATGACAAACCTTATCTTTATTAACTTCTATCTACTCCTGATATAATGGAAAAACGGCATGGTTCTGGTTTCATTTTCCACTGTAAAAACGTGATTATACGCGGGCACACAATACAGCGAATACTCATCATGATCATCTCATTATGACTCATCAAAATATCAAAAAAACAATAGCTGCTTTTAAATGTGTGTTTTGCTACGCAATCAGGAGACTATTAGAGTTTCCGGGTTTACTAATAAATGTAAAATATAATATCACTATAATTGTAATACTTTTGGGTAATTTCGTTCTTTTTAACGTAGTTTGAATGCTACGAGAAATTCTACGATCTGGTAATGTTAAGAGTAAATTTGCATGTTAAGAGTGGCCCCTCCGCAGTTACCGCTCGGCAGCGATCGTGTCCATATATATATATATATATACATTATATATATTACTGTTGATGAGGCGTGATGCAGTGGGAGAGCATGTTAACTTCAGTAGTGTGAGAAGGGACGTAACAATACGGAGAGTAAACGAGATGACGTGAGAGACGGGTAAAAAGAGTGGAGGAAGAGATAGCGAATGTGGAAAACGAGAAGGGGGAGCGGAGGATCGGGAGGCGAGAGTGGTGAAGGGAGGCAGAGAGTCGTGAAGGGGGGCCGAGAGTGGTGAAGGGAGGCAGAGAGTGGTGAAGGGAGGCAGAGAGTGGTGAAGGGAGGCAGAGAGTGGTGAAGGGGGCAGAGAGTGGTGAAGGGGGCTGAGAGTGGTGAAGGGGGCAGAGAGTGGTGAAGGGAGGGCATAGAGTGGTGAAGGGAGGCTGAGAGTGGTGAAGGGGGACAGAGAGTGGTGAAGGGAACGAGTATTGGTTGACTTTAGTGAGGTGAGAGATGTGGATGGACCTTTGGGTAAAAGGGGACGTTGTTCGCGAGGTCGTTTCATAATATTTTTTAATCAACCTCATGTGGTCTAAATAGATTTGCCTATTTGCGATGGACGCCGCAACATGACGCAGATAAATGAGATTTCTTCGAGATGAATTCAATATTTTTACTGCCGCGACAGTTTCGCATTGGTAGAAGTTTAGGATGCATCGAAATAAAATTATTGAATATTTACAATGCGCGCAATCCGATGATATTACGCCAAGATATGTTCGAGATGCATATATATATATATATATATAATATATATATATATATGTATATATAATAACTCGCGCAGAAACGTCGACTTTTTTGTCGTGTTTGTCTGTCGAGAGAGAAATAAGCTAGACAGCGAGAAAGGTGAGACAGAGAAAGACAGGGGAGAGAGCTTGTGAGAGTGAGCGCGAGACCGTCGCGTTTAATAATTTAGCCGGTGATGGATGATTCGGCTAGCAGACTCAATCCGCACGCTGGCAGCTTTAGCCACGGTGGCTTTGGAGCGCGCGCGCGTGCATGCACGCGTTTTCCGGCTTCCCAGCACTAGCGCCGTGGCCGCCGCCGCCTCAGCCGCTGCTGGCGGCGTTGTAAGTGGCACTTGCCGCGGGCGGAATAGATTACTAGTGACTAGAGACGCACGTGGACATTATCACGCCACGTGAAACTGCTCGGCAGCGAGACATCTTGATGGCAGTGAGGCTTCTGCGTGGGCCCGTACACTCGCGTCATTTTCCTTGGGGAAAAAGTAAAAATGTAAGTAAAAAGTAAAAGTGAGAGGGGGTGGAAGATAGAGAGAGTGAGAGAGAGAGAGAAAAAGTGAGAGGGGTGGAAGATAACGAGAGTGTGAGAGAGAGAGAGAGAGAGAGAGAGAGAGAGAGAGAGAGAGAGAGAGAGAGAGAGAGAGAAGAAGAGAGAGAGAG
>NW_014584809.1:0-3138 GCF_000485595.1 Priapulus caudatus
GAGTGAGGAAGAGGAGAGAGAGAGAGAGAGAGAGAGAGAGAGACGCAGTAATAAAACTGCAGCAGCTGCTCTCTAGCGTCGATGGACCATCGCTCTGCTTCTCATCCTATCATTAGATTACGCTGCACCGCATGTACCGTCCCCTTCACACACAGCAGTAGCTACCCACAAATTACTGCAGAGAGAGAGAGAGAGAGAGAGAGAGAGAGAGAGAGAGAGAGAGAGAGAGGAGAGAGAGAGAGAGAGAGAGAGAGAGAGAGAGAGAGAGAGAGAGAGGATAGATGAGATGCGATATAGAGTCATGGAGAAGCGTGTCTCGTTGCTGCTGCAATCTACTATGTGGTCATGATCGGGAGTGCGTCGCCGCGAGTGTTTTCACTAACTACTTTGCTAATAAAGTAATTCCCGACGGACGACGAAAATTACGATAACGAGTTGAACAAGTGTTGGAACACAAACAACGGTTTGTGATTTTTTTTCTCCGCATGAATATTTTATGCGAAGAGTAAAGTGGGCGGGCAGACGATCATCGATGTTGAATTAAGATGCTTATCTTTCTGAAATACCGATAACGATTAGGCGCCATGCATGGTATTTTTCTGTATGGTATCCCGGCACGCGTCAGTCACTGCCCTCTGGTTTGTTCAACGATTCTGACACCTAGCAACCGCGTAAACTGTCCTGGCGACACCCAGGTGACTCTACTAGCGACAGACACGAAATAAACCTGGTAAAAATCACGTGACTCTACTAACAGACACGTGACTCGTCTGGTGTAAATCACATGGCTCCCCTGGCGCGAATCACGTGTGTCTACTGGCAATGTCCGCGTGACACTCCTGGTGGCAATCCTGTGATAGAAACCGGTCGCAGCCCGCGAGTTGCCATCAATAGCGTCTGCTTCTTGTATTTGCGGCTGCTGCTTGGATTCATTTGCGCGAGTTCGTATTTCCATGGGCTCACGCACGATGCGTTTTTTGTCGCTCAGCCAGCCCTCTTTACTATAGCAACGTGGCCACGGTGGATAGAATGGCTTGCATCTCTATATAGTGTGTTCCTGCCACAGCTGTCGTTTTATTAGCACGCGTATTGCTATTCCGACACTCGTATATAACAGGCCCATGCGCCCGCCTTCGCTTGAATAATTCCGCGCTCTTTTTCTCCGCTTCTATTTTATCGTCCCCCTGTTCTTTTTTGTCGGACCACTTGCCGTCGGCTGGTGTTGTGTTGCTTGTGGCATGTCCTATCCCCTAAGTTATAAAGATGTCAGAGAAGAGCGTTTAAATATAACAGTAGCTATCGTTCGCCCCGTGTCCGTATATTGCATGGCTATTGGTTCTGGTTATTTTTAGGTGCCGGGGTTTGCGCATGCGTCGGGGGTCGATTTTTCTGTTCGAGAGTGCATGTGCAAACGAGCGATTGCACGCGCGCATGCTCGTGTGATAGCAATCAAAATGGAGCAGAAAATCAGATCAGATATCGGATTCACAAGCGTCGGCAATGTAAACGGCTGCCTTTGTCGTGCACGCATCTTTGAAACGACCAGGCACGTGTCTGGCAACAGTAATTCTCTCTACTTTTCCCGAGAAGCTGGAAAAAAAACCCGATCAGGACACCGCTATGACCGTCGTTGACGCGATCCGTGAATTCCTTGGAGTAATCCGTTTCTCTATACGCCACGGAGGCCTATCAACCGAAAAGTTCTTAGAGTAGTTGAGACACGCAAAGACGCCATAACGGTGTCTAGTACTATAGTGGACTGATACCCGCGTGATCCTATCCTGCCCAACGTTGAATTCGTGCGCTGCGTTGGTGATATTCAGACAAACTTCTGCCAGTAATGCTGGCATGTAATCGATCGATAAGGGCGTGCGTCCAGCTAGTGTTTCGCCATCCATCAGTCTTTCATTGACTACTTGCAGGGTTTCGCTCGACGGGACACGTGCGAACAGGAATACGATATTATAGCAAATACGTTTGCTTCAAGAAGACTATCAGGCCGGCTATGAGATAGACAGATAGACATACAAACAGGAGGACAGACAGACAGACGGACAGACAGACAAACAGCCAGACCGACAGTGAGACAGACAGGCGGCAGGGAGACAGACATACAGGCGGACTGAGAGACCGACAGACAGGGAGACAGACAGACAGACAGACAGAGAGACAGACATGTGGACAAGCAGGCAGACAGACAGGGAGACAGACAGACAGACAGACAGACAGACAGACAGACAGACAGACACGTGGACAGGCAGGCAGACAGACAGACAGACAGACAGACAGACAGACAGACAGACACGTGGACAGGCAGGCAGACAGACAGACAGACAGACAGGCAGACAGACAGGCAGACAGACCGACAGACACAGAATCGTAGACAAGCAGACAAACGTATGATGTGGAAGAATGTGTGGAGACTGTGTGAGAGAAAGATGGCGATATTATAGCGAGAAGAAATCAGCGAAAGACAGCGTTAAGACCCCATGCAATACGATACGCCATTCTACCATTTTCACTCGACGCACATATTGCGTTTATTACTATTTATTACCCTTCCTCGCATTAATTCGCTCCTTTCGTTTCCGAATGGACGTTTGTAAGCATTCTACAAATTGCCCTAATGAAATAAAGAGCATAGAGAAGCCCGGTAATAGCAAGCCGTTACACGCTAAAGCCGCCGTGTTAACTGCCAGCTCGACCTGCAGATATACCCGCGTGAATCATAGCCATCTTACGGGCTTAGTACATACGCGATTTCTATCCACCGCTATGAGAATAGATCGATTAGTAAGGCAGACAGCGAAGGAATGTATATCTCATGTCGGCGTATATTCTCTGTCGCAGTCACATAATGGAGGATTCACACCAGTAGCACGTGACTGTGAAGCCGGGTTTGCCATGCAGCCGATGAGGTGGGAGAGAACGCGCGCGCAATAGCGAGAGAGAGAGAGAGAGAAAGAGAGAGAGAGAAAGAGAGAGAGAGAGAGAGAGAGAGAGAGAGAGAGAGAGAGAGAGAGAGAAAGAGAGAAAGAGAAAGGAAGAAAGAGAGAGAGAGAGAGAGACAGCGAGAGAGAGAGAGAGAGAAAGAGAGAAAGAGAAAGGAAGAAAGAGAGAGAGAGAGAGAGACAGCGA
>NW_014584810.1:0-2759 GCF_000485595.1 Priapulus caudatus
AGAGAGCGTGTGTGTGTGCGAGCGCCTCCCCTCCCCCATCCCTCCCCCGCGCGCGACTCACCGATGAACTCAGACGTGATGCGGATGATGTGCAGCGACAGCGGGTTGATACACTTGGGCAGCTTCTCGTCGGCCACACTCAGCGGGATCTTCTCTCCTGTGTCGAGGTTCACGATCATCACCTGCTCCAGGATCTCCTGTAAAACACGGATGGGTATGTTAGACTTATGCACGCCACACACTACGGATCTGTCCTGTAAAACACGGATGTAATGTTAGATTATGCATGCTCTACACTCACAGGATCTCCTGTAAAACACGGATGGTATGTAGATTACGCCCACGCACACACTACAGGGATCTCCTCGCTAAAACACGGGATGGTATGGTAAGATTACGCCACGCTTCACAATTACAGTATCTGCCTGTAAAACACGGAATGGTATGTAGATTATGCATGGCACACACTACAGGATCTCCTGTAAACACGGATGGTATGTTGTAGACCTTACGGGATGCTCACACTACAGCGATCATCCTGTAAAACACGGTATGGTATGGTAGACTTACCGCACGCTCACACTACAGGATCTCCTGCTTAAAACAGGATGGTATCGTAGATTACGCTACGCTCACGACCTACTAGATCCTCCCTGATACAAACCATCGACGCTATGGTATTGTAGAATTTATGCATGCACACACTACAGATCTCTGTGAAAACACGGCATGGTAGTGTATTATGCATCGCTCACAACCTTACGAGATCCCCTGTACAAACACGGGATGGTATGTAGAATTTACGCACGCACACGACTACAGGCATCTCCTGTAAAACACGGCAATCGGTATGTACGATCCTATGCATGCTCACACTACAGGATCTCCCTGTCAAAACCACGGGATGGGTATGTAGATACGCATGCTCACCACCTACAGGCATCTCCTGGTTAAAACGACGATCCGGTATGTAGATTATGGCTCATGCTCACACTACAGTCATCTCTGTAAAACGACGGATGGTATCTGTAGATATACGCACGCAGACACACTACAGGATCTTCCTGTAAACACGGGATGGTATGTAGAGTTACGGCACCGGCTACACTACAGGATCTCCTGTAAAACAACGGTGATGGTACTGTAGAGTTACGCATGCTTCACACCTACAGGGACGACCTCTCTGTAACACACCACTGGGGAATTTGGTGTATGCGTTATCGAATTAAGCATGCTTCACACTACCGGATCTCCTGTCAAATCACCGGATCGGTTATCGTAGATTATGCATGCACACACTACAGGATGCTCCTGTAAAACGACGGATGCCGTATGGAGATTACGCGACGTCACACTACAGGATTCCTGTAAAAACGCGCATGGTATGTAGATTATGGCATTGCTCACACTACAGCGATCTCCTGTAAAAGACGGTATGGTATGTGATTCACGCATGCTCACACCTGATAAACGATACAGGATCTCCTGTAACACGGAATGTAGTAGATTACGCATGCTCACACTACAGGATCTCTCTGCTAAAACACGGATGCCCGTATTTAGATACGAACGCATCACATTACAGGATCTCATAGTGAAACACGATGGTATGTAGGATTGATGCAACGACACACTACAGGCGGATCTCATGTTGAAATCACGGTCATGGCTATTGTAGATTATGTATTGACTCACACTACAGAGTTCCTGTAAAACACGGATGGTATGTGAGATTACGGCTATGCACCACACACAGGATCTCTGTAAAACCACGGATTGGTATGTAGATTACGCGGAGTGCTCACACTACAGGATCATCATGTGAAACACGGATGTGTATGCTAGATGTACGCATTGCTCACCACTACAGGATCTCCTGTAAAAGCATGCATTGCGTATGTAGCATTATGCACACACACTACAGGATCTCTGTAAAACACGGATGGTATGTCAGATTATGCGATGCCAGACATTACAGGATCCCTGTAAAAACCACGGATGGTATGTTAGTTACGCATGCAACACTACAGGATGTCCCTGTGTCGAAAACACGGTCATGTTATGTAGATTAATGATGGCACACTCATACAGCGGATCTCCTGTTAAACACGGCATGGTATGTAGATATGCACACACACTACAGGGATCTCCTGTAAAAACATGCGGGGGGATGGTTAGTAGATTATGCAGGCGCTCACACTACAGTGGATTCTCCTGTAACATCGAGCGGATTCGGTATTGTAGATTACGTCATGCCTCACACTACAGGATCTCATGTAAAACACGGGATGCGTATGTAATTACATGCACGCACAGCGACTAACAGATCTCCTGTAAAACACGGATGGTATGATAGATTACGCGTCAGCTCACACTACAGATCTCTCTGTAAAACAGCGGAATGGTATGTAGATTACGCATGCTCACACTAGCAGTGGATCTTCCTGTAAAACACGGCCATTCGGGCTTATGTATGATGTACGCTTTGCGCGACACTACAGGCATCGCCTGTAAAACACGGATGGTATGTAGATTACGGCACGCTCAGCAATACACTACAGGATCTCCTGTAAAACACGGATGGTATGTAGATTACGCACGCTCACACTACAGGATCTCCTGTAAAACACGGATGGTATGTAGATTACGCATGCACACATTACAGGATCTCCTGTAAAACACGGATGGTATGTAGATTACGCACGCTCACACTACAGGATCTCCTGTAAAACACGGATGGTATGTAGATTATGCACACA
>NW_014584810.1:4086-4477 GCF_000485595.1 Priapulus caudatus
TGTGTGTGTGGTGTGTGCGTGTGTGTGTGCGTGTGTGTGGGAGCGGGGTACGTGTGCGCGCGCGTATCAATATATACATTATCTTAGAATTTGAGGGTTAACGTTGTGTCGTGCATTACCTTGAAATGATGTATGTTAGATATAACTGCATACAAATGTTCAATGTATCACACACACACATATATATATATATATATATATATACGCGTTCGTATAAGTATATATATATACACCATTCGTATACCATTGCGTTTACTTGTAAAAGGAAAAGAAATGAATAAACGTCAAAATCTTAAAAATCAAAGCTTATATAGACTATAAAGACATTATATTTTATGATGCTTCGGTATATATATATATATATATATATATATATATATATATATATATA
>NW_014584811.1:0-4476 GCF_000485595.1 Priapulus caudatus
GTGGAGGTCGGGTCTGTGGCGGGGGCGCTGTACGGGGTAACGTCTATACGGCAGCGTGCGCGGTGTCAGCGTAGCGTCTATACTCTGCGTGCGCGTGTAGCGCTACGCGCCTGACAGGCGTATGCGGGCGGGGCGTGAGAGCGGTAGCGTGAGAGGGAGCGTCGTGTGCGGCTGTAGCCGACATGTGTAGGCTGTGGGCGGCGGGCCGTGACCATAGCGTCGATCGGTACGTCTGCCCTCGGCGTGTAAACTACGTCTGTACGCCGTCTGTGCGGCGTGTGACCCTACGGCCTGACGGGCTCTGTGCGAGGGCCGTCGTACCCGCTACCGCTCTGTACGTCTGGTAGCGCGTGTACGCTACCGCCTATAGCGTCTGTGGCGTATACCTACGCTCTGTAAGCAGTCTGTGCGGCGTGTACGCTCCTACGTCCTTACGTCGGTCGTGCGGACGTTTCACCGCGCTACGTCATGTACGCTTGTGCCGGCGTGTATCCTACCCCTGTAGTCTGTGCGCCGCGTGTGACCGCTCTACGTCTACTGGACGTGCTGTGCGGTGTTAGGCTCGACGCCTGCTACGTCTGTGCCGGCGTGTAGCCTACGTCTATCGTCTGTGGCGGCGGTACCTACGTCTAACGTCTGTGCGGCGTGATACCGTACTGTAACGTCTGTGCGGCGTGGTTCGTCTATACGTCTGGTTCGGCGTGTACCGTCTGACTACGTCTGTGGACGGCGTGTATCCTATGGCCTCGTACGTCTGTGCCGGGCGTGCTATGCCTTACGTCTATACGTTGTGCGGCGTGGTACCGTACGTCACTGTGCGGCGTGTACCTAACGCAGACGGTCTGTGGCGGCGTGCCTACCTAACGTCTATACGTTGTGCGGCCGCGTACCTACGGTCTGTACGTCGTGCGGCATGTACCTACGTCCTGAGGCGGCGTGTACGCTATGCCAGTACGGTCTGTGCGGCGTGTACTACGTCTGTAGCGTCCTGTTCGGCATGTTACCTACGTCTATAACGTCTGTGCGGCATGTACCTACGTCCTGAGCGGCGTGTAACCTATGCCTGTACGATCTGTGCGGGCGTGTACCTACGTCTATACGTCTGTGCGGCGTGTACCTACGATCTTGTTGCGCGTGTACGGTATGCATGTACGTCTGTGCGGCGTGTACGCTACGTCTGTAGTCGTGCGGTCGTGTACCTACGTCTTAACCGTCTGTGCGGCGTCTACCTACGTATAAATACTCTGTGCGGCGTGACCTACGTCTGAGCGGCGTGTTACCTATGTCCTCTCGTCTGTGCGGCGTCGTACCTACGTCTGTACGTCTTGTGCGACATGTACCTACGTCTGAGGCGGCGTGTACGGCTATGCCTGTACGTCTTGTGCGGCGTGGTACCTACGTCTATACGTCTGTGCGGCGTGTACCTACGTCTTCGGCGTGTACCTATGCCCTGTACGTTGTGCGGCGTGTACCTACGTCTGTACGTCTGTCGGCGTGTGTACCTCTACGTCCGTACGTCTGTGCGCGTGTACTACGTCTGTACGTCTGTGCGCGTGTACCTACGTCTACGTTCTGTGCCGGCGTGTACCTACGTCTGTAGCGTCTGTGCGGGCGTGTACATACGTCTGTTCGTCTGTGCGGCGTGTACCTACGTCTATAACGTAGTGTGGGGTGACGTACGTCTGTACGTCTGTGGCGGCGGTACCTACGTCTGTGCGGCGTGTACATACGGCCTGTACGTCTGTGCGGCGTGTACGCGTACGTCTAATACGTCGTGTGGGTGTACTACGTCTGTACGTCTGTGGCGGGCGTGTACCTACGTCTGTGCGTACCTACGTCTGCACGTCTGTGCGGCGTGTACCTACTCTTGTACGTTCTGTGCGGCGCGTACCTACGTCTGACATCTGTGCGACGGGTACCACGTCTGTTCAGGCTGTGTACCTATGCATCTACGTCGTGCGGCGTGTACCTACAGTCTGTACTCCTGTGCGCGTGGTACGCTACGGTCTGTACGTCTGTGGCGGCGTGTACGGCTACGTCTATACGTCTGTGCGGCGTATACCTACGTCTATACGTCTGTGCGGCGTGTAGTCTGTACGTCTGTGCGGCGTGTACCTACGTCTGTACGTCCTGTGCGGCGTGTACCTACGTCTGTATCGTCTGGCGGCGTTTTACCATACGCCTGTACGTCTGTGCGGCGTGTACCTACGTCTGACGTCTGCGCGGCCGGTACCTACGTAATGTAGTCTGGCGGCATGTACCTACGTCTGTGGGCGCGTGTACCTATAGCGTCTGTGCGGCGTGACACTACGGTCTGTACGTCTGGCGCGCGTGTACCTAAGTCTGTACGTCCTGTGCGGGTGTACGCGTACGTCTGTACGTTCTGTGGGCGGCGTGTACCTACGTCTGGTACGTCTGTGCGGCGTGTACCTATAAGTCTGTACGTCTGTGCGGCGTGTTACTCTGAACCGTCTGGTGGCGGCGTGTACGTCTATACGTATGTGCGGCGTACCTACGTCTGCACGTCTGTGCGGCGTGTACCACGTCTATACGTCTTGTGTGGGGTGTAGTCCTACGTCTGTACGTCTGTGCGGGCGTGGTACCTACGTCTGTGCGGCGTGTCCGACTACGCCTGTACGTCGTGCGGGCGTGTATCCCGTACGTCTAATACGTCTGTGTGGGGTGTACCTACGTCTGTACGTCTGTGGGCGGCAGTGTACCTAACGTCTGTCGGCGTGTACCTACGCCTGTACGTCTGTGCGCGTGTACCTACGTCTATACGTCTGTGTGGGGTGTACCTACGTCTGTACTGTCTGTGCGGCGGTGTACCTAGCGTCTGTGGCGTAGCTACGTCTGTACGTCCTGTGGCGCGTGTACCCCTACTCTTGACGTCTGTACGATCGTGTACCTACGTCTGTACGTCTGTGGCGACCCGTGTACGCTACGTCTGAACGTCTGTGCGGCGTGTATCCTTACGTCTTATACGTCTGTGTGGGTGTAGCCTACGTCTGTACGTCTTGTGCGGCGTGTACCTACGTCTGTGGCGGCGTGTCCCTACCGTAGTCTGTGGCGGGCGTGTACTACGTCTAATACGTTGTTGTGGGGTGTACGCTATCGTCTGTACGTCTGTGCGGCGTTGTACGCTACGTCTGTGCGTAGACCTACGTCTTCCGTTCTGTGGCGGCGTGTACCTACTATGTGTACGTCTGTGCGGCGCGTGACCTACGTCTGTACGTCTGGTGCGGCGTGTACCCACGTCTGTTCGCGTGTACGCTATGGCATGTCCGTCTGTGCGGCGTGTACCTACGTCTTTACGTCATGTGCGGCGTGTACCTAACTCTGTACGTCTGTGCGGCGTGTACCTACGTCCTGTACGTCTTGCGGCGTGACCTACGTCTGTACGTCGTGGCGGCGTGTACGGCTACGTCTATACGTATGTGTGGGGTGTACCTACGTCTGTACGTCTGTGCGTGCGGTGTACGCTAGCGTCTGGCGGCCGTGTACCTACGCCTGTACGTTGTGCGGCGTGTACCCTTACGTCTATACGTCTGTGGTGGGGTGTACCTACGTCTGTACGTCTGTGCGGCCGTGTACCTACGTCTGTGCGTACGCTACGTCTGCACGTCTGTGCGGCGTGTAACGCTACTCTTGTACGTCTGTGCGGCCGTACCTACGCTGGTAATCGGTGCGGCGTGTACCCCAACGTCTGTTCGGCGTGTACCTATGCATTACGTCTGTGGGCGTGTACCTAACGTCTGTACGTCTGTGCGGCTGTACCTACGTCTGTACGTCTGTGCGCGTGTACCTAGGGCTCCCACGAACCGGGGGGGGGGGGCGCCTATCGTCTGTGCGGCGTGGACGTACGTCTAATACGTCTGTGCGGCGTGTAAGTCTGTACGTCTGTGCGGCGTGTACCTACGTCTGTACGTCTGTGGCGGCGTGTACGCTACGTCTGTAATCTCTGTGCGGCGTTTAACCTACGTCTGTACGTCTGTGCGGGCGTGTACCTAACAGTCTGTACGTCTGTGCGGGCGTGTACCTACGTCTGTACGTCTGTGCGGCGTGTACGCTACGCCTATATCCTCTGTGCGGCGTTTATACCTACGTCTGTACGTCTGTGCGCGTCGTGTACGCTACGTCCTATACGTCTGTGCGGCCGTGTTACTAGACGGCAAACCTGTACGTCTGTGCGGCGTGTACATACGTCTATACGTCTGTGCGGCGTGTACCTACGTCTATACTTCTGTGCGGCGTGTACGTCTGTACGTCTGTGCGGCGTGTTCGTCTATACGTCTGTGCGGCGTGTACCTACGTCTATCCGTCTGAGCGACGTGTACCTATGCCTGTACGTCTGTGCGGGGTGTACCTACGTCTATACGTCTGTGCGGCGTGTACCTACGTCTGTTCGGCGTGTAACTATGCCTGTACGTCTGTGCGGCGTGTACCTACGTCTGTACGTCTGTGCGGCGTGTACCT
>NW_014584812.1:0-587 GCF_000485595.1 Priapulus caudatus
ATATATATATATATATGTATATTCGGTCTGTTGGTCTACATATAGCTGCATGTACCCGTCTATAGGAATCCCTATAGGTCTATAAGCCTAACCCTTACCCTAACCCCCCTACAGCACTGCAGCCTGTAGGCCTGCAGTAGCTGTTGCCTGGTCCTATATATTATTTCCGTAAGGGACGTTTACAAGATCCTGGTTGCTCTCCATCTCAATCTATAGATATATACAACACGTGGCGTGTTGTATATATCTATGCTCAACCGTTGCAGAGAACAGCACCTTGTCGGCAATCGTGCACCGGGGAGAAATACTCATTTTTCACACATGTGAACACATGTATTATATACATGTGAACCCTAACCCTAACCCTAACCCTAAACCGAACCTTAACTCTAACCCTAACCCTAAACAGAAAAATATTTTTTTTAAATATAAAAAAAACGAAACGAATCCTTCTGACTTGGGTAAAAATGAGTATTTCTCCCTGGTGCAATAATCCCGGGCGTGTCTATATTCAAGCCGGTACGGGAGATTACGGTACGAATAAATTTGCTAATATATTGACTAATCGTGTGTCAATAAACTCAATA
>NW_014584812.1:2014-2508 GCF_000485595.1 Priapulus caudatus
CCTGCCGAGCAAATTGCCAACATTGAAAAACGAACCCCCCCCCAATACAAAGCTGGCTACGGGCCTGTCATATAATATAACATATATCATGTAGAGATCAGTGATCAAATCTCCAATCCTCAATCTACATCTACATTCGTATCCTGAGTCTACGAAGGGGCACTGCATGCAGTTTGACCCATCAGCTCACAAAGTTTTCCTCATATGCCTACAGATGGCGCGCGCGTCGTCACCCACCTCCTAGCGGGTGTGACGTATTTGTGACGTGCCATCACGCCACAGGGCGAACTCACAGTTGTTAACAAAAATCTTTCGTTCTCTCGTGTCGATCGTAGACTTTATGAAACTAGATAGTTGCTGCTGAATAGCCTCACATGGTTCTGAGATTAGATTTCCATGGTTGTCGAGTCACTTACTAATTTCCCCACAAGTTGCCGCTGGCAGTAAACATTCACTCTAACCGCCCATATCATCAATGTAGTATTATATATATA
>NW_014584812.1:4249-4474 GCF_000485595.1 Priapulus caudatus
AGAGAGAGAGAGAGAGAGAGAAAGAGAGAGCGAGAGAGAGAGAGAGGAGGGGGTGGGGTGGAGCGCGTACGTGCCACATTCGCACAGCAGGCTTAATCATAGGCTGGTGATAATTCACCGGCGGTTCGTTCCAGCTTCGTTTTACCGTCAGTGTAAATTACACGTAAGAACAAACTACTGCTGCTACTGCTACTGCTGCTGCTGCTGCTGCTGCTGCTGCTGCTG
>NW_014584813.1:0-274 GCF_000485595.1 Priapulus caudatus
TGCATAGTGCATATTGCATAGTGCATAGCGCATAGTGCATAGTGCATGGTGCATAGGTCATAGTGCATAATGCATAATGCATAGTGCATAGTGCATACACTGTAGTCCATAGTGCAGAGTGCATAGTGCATAGTGCAGAGTGCATAGCGCATAGTGCATAGTGCATAGTGCAAAGTGCATAATGCATAATGCATAATGCATAATGCAGAGTGCATAGTGCATAGTGCATGCACTGTAGTGCATAGTGCATAGTGCATAGTGCATGGTGCATGGT
>NW_014584813.1:2036-2296 GCF_000485595.1 Priapulus caudatus
GCATAGTGCATAGTGCATAATGCATAGTGCATAGTGCATACACTGTAGTGCATAGTGCAGAGTGCATAGCGTATAGTGCATAGTGCAGAGTGCATAGCGCATAGTGCATAGTGCATAGTGCATAGTGCATAATGCATAATGCATAATGCATAATGCAGAGTGCATAGTGCACAGTGCATGCACTGTAGTGCATAGTGCATAGTGCATACTGCATACTGCATAGTGTATGGTGCATTGTGTATGGTGCATAGTGCATGGTG
>NW_014584813.1:3753-4473 GCF_000485595.1 Priapulus caudatus
GCATGGTGCATAGTGCATAGTGCATGCATAGTGCATGCATAGTGCATAGTGCATAGTGCATGCATAGTGCATAGTGCATAGTGCATGCATAGTGCATAGTGCATAGTGCATAGTGCATAGTGCATCGTGCATAGTGCATAGTGCATAGTGCATACTGCATACTGCATACTGCATAGTGCATGGTGTATAGTGCATAGTGCATAGTGCATAGTGCATGGTGCATGGTGCATAGTGCATTGTGCATAGTGCATAGTGCATAGTGCATGGTGCATGGTGCATACACTGTAGTGCATAGTGCATAGTGCATATTGCATAGCGCTTAGCGCATATTGCATACTGCATAGTGCATAGTGCATAGTGCATAGTGCATCGTGCATCGTGCATAGTGCATACACTGTAGTGCATAGTGCATATGCACTATGCACTATGCACTCGGCGCATAGTGCATAGTGCATGGTGCATGGTGCATAATGCATGGTGCATGGTGCATGGTGCATAGTGCATAGTGCATAGTACATAGTGCATAGTGCATAGTGCATAGTGCATACTGCATAGTGCATGGTGCATAGTGCATAGTGCATAGTGCATGGTGCATGGTGCATGGTGCATGGTGCAGTAGTGCATAGTGCATAGTGCATAGTGCATAGTGCATAGTGCATACTGCATAGTGCATGGTGCATAGTGCATAGTGCATAGTGCATGGTGCATGGTGCATGGTGC
>NW_014584814.1:0-492 GCF_000485595.1 Priapulus caudatus
AGTTTGTGGTAACTCCCCCCGCGGAGTTTGTGGTAACTCCCCCCGCGGAGTTTGTGGTAACTCCCCCTGCGGAGTTTGTGGTGACGCCCCCCGCGGAGTTTGTGGTAACTCCCCCCGCGGAGTTCGCTGAGACTCCCCCCGCGGAGTTTGTGGTAACTTCCCCCGCGGAGTTGGTGGTAACTCCCCCCGCGGAGTGCGTCGGAACTCCCCCTGCGGAGTTGGTTGGGACTTCCCCCGGGGAGTTTGATGGGTCTTTTCCCGTGGGGCTAGTTCGGGTATCCCCCGTTTGGGTTGATACTGTCATTGCAGCCTGGGCCGGCGCCGCTTCTCCGAACGGCCGAGTTACGAAGGGCATTCGCAGGCGCGTCAAAGGCGTATGGCAGTCGATCGTCTCCATATACTTGCTGAAAGGTCTCTTTTCTTAAGACCTCAGACAGAGAGTATGCTGTTCTCCTATTGATCGAAACCTCCAGTGTTGTGAAGCGAGAAAGG
>NW_014584815.1:0-4470 GCF_000485595.1 Priapulus caudatus
TATATATATATATATATATATATATATATATATATATATATATATATATATATATAGATATATATATATATGTATATATTAATAGTGTTACGTACCACGTGCTATTTTAGAGATAGTTATAATATCGTTACGCTAGTATAGGAGAGAAATATCAGAGCGAAAGAGAGAGAGAGAGAGAGAGAGCGTGAGAGAGAGAGAGAGAGNTCTCTCTCTCTCTTGTTCATCCCTGCCGACGTGTCGGCGTCGGGATGTGCTCCTCCTCCTCCTCCTCCTCCTCCTCCTCCTCCTCCTCCTCCTCTTTCTCCTCCCCCTAATACACCTTTTCACGCGTCCTCCCCTCTTTCCAGCTCGCCAGCGACGCCATCGAAGAGGAACCCGTCAGCGGCGCGACGACGCCGACGACCGGCCTCGGCAACCACCGACGCATCGTCCACAACGACTCCCTCATCGAGCTAGAAGAGATCGGCAAGATAGAGACTAAGCTTCACCGAAGCTGGTTCGGTCGCATCTTCTCCGCCGTCTCCAGTCCGCGCTGCGAGTCGGCCAACGGCTACTACAAGGGTCGGAGGGTGGTGCCTGGGGGCGGAGCGGCGACGGCAGAGAGACACACGCGCTACGAGAACCGGCTCGACACGGTGTCGCGCTTTCTATTTCCGATCTGCTTCGTCACGTCGAACGTGTTCTATTGGCTGTTCTATGTGCGGCGATCCGGATACGCGTTCGACGCGTCGCTCACGGGCGATACGAACAGCACGATAGTGAATCTGGACGATCTAGAGGCCTTATAGCACATATAGAGCGGGCGAGATGGAGAGAGATGCACGCACACGCACGCACGCACTCACGTGAACGCGCGCGCATTCAAATACTACACTCACGCACGCGCGCACATGCGCACGCATACACGAACGCCCATTTGCGCGTGCACACACCCCAACACAAACACACACGCACGCACGCAGACATTACCAAACACTAACACGCACGCACGCACAGAAACAAACGAGGATATAGCATATAACATTCGAGCAGATGCGTGCACGGCCCGCGAGGCCGCAACGCAGCGCACGACCGAGTGTGTGTATAGAGTGAGTGAAACACGGACTGACTGGTCTTTCCCACGACATGAGCGTGTCGCTGTTTATTATAGAATGTAATATATATATGATATTAAGTTATATATATATATATATATATACATATATATATAGATATAGATATATATGTATATAGATTAATAGTGCTTACGTTACCACGTGCTATTTAGAGGATAGTTATAATATCGTTACGCTAGTATTAGCGAGGAGAAATATCAGAGCGAAAGAGGAGAGGAGAGAGAGAGAGAGGATGAGAGCGTGAGCAGAGAGAGACGAGATGAGTGCATGAGGATGCGAGAACTGAGGGCAGACTAGCAGAGATGGGGCGAGGGAGCCGCGGGGTGTGGGCCATATCTGACAGAGACGGAGCGTGAGAGCGAGTTCCTAGTGGGACAATTCATTAATTATAATGTCTCTCCTCCAATCTCCCGTTTCTCCATCTATTCTGCTCTATCTCCTCTCGCCCCTCCCCCCTCTCTCTCTCTCATCTCTCGTTCTCTTTCTCGCCTCGCGTCTTCGCTGCTCCGTTCTCTTTCTATCTCTTTTGCTTCTCTCTCTCTCACTGTCGTCTCTCTCTCTCTGCTCTCTCTCTCTCTCTCTCTCTCTCTCTCTCTCTCCTCCTCTCCCTCCCGCCTCTTGTCTCCCTCTTCTGACCATCTCTCTCTCTCTCTCTCTCTCTCTCTCTCTTCTCTCTCTCTCCCTCCTCTTCTCTTTCTCCATTCTCATCTCTCTCTCTCTCTCCTCTCGCTGATCGACTAACACCCCGTATATATGCGGTTCCTTCTGGCCGTTAAGGTACTGTTCGCTGCCTTGGAATTTTCTGCTTCACTAACGTCTCCGCCTGTGGGGGAGGGGGAGCGGGAGCGGGACAGGGCGACGATAGGAAAGCGCTTCTACTCAAATCATAGCTCAATGTATAACGAAACTATCAAGGTGCCTCCTTTTCTAACGAGAGAGAAACCTTACAGTCTGGAGTCACGTTGCCGCGTGACGTGGCTTCGCAAGCGCGCGCCGCCGGAACGCTAGCACCGTCCGCCTCGGGACCAGTGACGTATAAGCAGTGTCACGATGGACGTTCAGTCAGATGATGTACATTTCTCGCCGCGCGCCGTGCGTGCGTTTGCGCGTGCGCTGTGTCTCCGTGGCGGTCGCAGCTGTGTGTGTATTCTGTACTTAGCTTCGTAGTTGTTGTTGTGCTGTTGTCTTGGCTCTCAAAACGCGACATTGGCCCGCCCTCTAGTTGCGAAACGAACGAACTACGCATATACCGCGCACCTGATTACTGTTATGCGCACGCTACACATATACACGCACGCCGCGCACTGTTACACGCCACTGGGGCGCGCTCAGCGGGTGAGGCTGCGGGCTGCGTTCCTGGCGTGGCTCAGGCGGGGCGCGGAGGCCGCCGGCGAGGGTGGGACTTACCTCAGCTTAACCGCTACGGATTATATAATCTCGGCGTTCATGTGATTTAGAGGCAGCGTTTAAACTTGTTGACCCACCCTCCTGCAACAAGCCCACACGGCGTGAAGTCTGGATGTTGAAAACTCGCTTTCTACACATCGTCCGAGCTTGAAGCACTGCTAGGAATATACTCATGGTACATCCTCGGGACTTGACCACAGCGTGTTGAAACATGTCTGCCCTCAGCCTTGATACATCGACTGAGCCTTAAAGACGTGACTGCTAAAAGTGAATTCCTGCGAATTTAGAGAATATTACTTATTTTTCTTTGACAGACACGTCTCTTTGAGGTGTCGAATTTTCACATAACGCGTGCGGCCTTTCACCTCATTCGACAGACTCTACCGAGTCTGTGTGTCCGGAATGCTATCGCACACCGGATTTATCACTATTTTACACCACGAAACAAATTGTACGCGTCCGACCGTGAAATTAACAGCGTGTGCGAATGTTAAATTAATGTTACCTCTCTCACGAATTTAATTGAATTAATTGAACATTCGCCTAGCGTAGCGTTGGACATAAGTTAGGCTGGCCTTGGAGCCAATTATTGTTGCCAGATACGGACATTTCTAAAAAACACAAGCTTGGACAACGAATGCAACGAAAGTCGACAGTATGGTATCGCCTCATGACCTACCGGACCCGTCGACCTTCAACTCCGTCACCCGACGGACCTCCGCGAGCACGTTTCTACGTGCCGCGTCTCCGTGTAGAAAGAATGTCGAATTTCTCAACGCCTCGGCCTGCAGTCACTGGAACAACGGAGGCGTCCCGCCGCCTGCCGCCGGCCTTCACCAGCGGCGCGGCCGCCCGGGTGGCGGACGACAGACGGTTGTTTTGACACCAGGCGCGGGCGCGTAGCGGCTGGCTTCCTGCTGCACGTCACCGATGGGAGCTCGGGTGTGCAGCGCGTGCAGCTGGGGGTTCCCGACGCAGCGCTCGCGGCGGCCGAATTGGTTACTACTAGTCGATGCTGCATCGCCTGTTTGTATTTCTTTAACAGCCATTGTAACTAATTCTTCTAACTCCATTAGTCATCCGAGTAGCAAAAAAATCTTTAAAAAAAAATCACAGCGTCCCATTCAGAGATGCGCGCGGAATAAACGTTTTGCTAATTAATCAAGAATGTTTTGGGCGTAAAAAATCTCTCCGCCCACCTCATCTTCGTCTGCTTCTCTGTCTACCACGCGCGCGTAGCGGGATAGAAAAAAAACACAAGAACGACATTCATCATTATCGACGACGCAACAATGGCGGGCGAGCTAATAACGCGCTCGCGATCGGACACGAGGGGGCGTGTGCGTCGCTCAGGAGTAACGGACGAGGTACGCTCGCGTGCGGCCGTGTCGTCATGGCGACAGCGATGCGAGATCGTCTGCCTGTCCGTCGGTGCGGCCTGTCCGTGATTAATACTGATTAAGAATGTGTTACGGATCCGCTTCCGTCCGATAGAAGTGCGAAATACGGCCAACGCGAAGAACGTGGAGTGATTAGGATGTATTAAATGACGTGTGTGTGCGTGCGTGCGTGCGTGCGTGTGTGGGGGGATGTGTGCGTGCGAGCGTGCGAGTGTGTTAGTGCGTGCGTGTGTAGCGGGAGGGGGTATCGATTCACATTAGGGGAGAATGAGAATTCGAGATAAATTTTGCGACGGTACCTCTTAGATTACAGCCCTGAATGGTGGCACAGCAAGCGACAGAGGAGAAGAGAGTAGTAGCGAAACAGACAGACAGAAAGACACAGAGAAAGAGAGAGAGAGAGAGACACAGAGAGAGACAGAGAGAAGAAGTAGAGAAAGCGCGCAAGAGGGAGAGAGAGAGGCAGAGCGAACAAAAGAAAGATAGTGAGAGCGCGCGAACAAGAGAGAGAGAGAGAGAGAGAGAGAGAGAGAGAGAGAGAGAGAGAG
>NW_014584816.1:0-633 GCF_000485595.1 Priapulus caudatus
AGAGAGAGAGAGAGAGAGAGAGAGAGAGAGAGAGAGAGATAGATATTATATTGTATGTACAACAAAGGAACGCGCGTCTATTCTTAACACTCAGCTCCGTGTAAACTCGGAGAGCAATAACATAAATAATTACTAGGTACAACAAAGAAACCGCATTCCCTCCTCGCTCCTCCGCTCTTTATCGACACGGTCGCTGCGTTGTCGGACAGGTCAGCTTGGCTTCCCGCTGGTGATTGAATCCGTGCTCTCGTGAGATGCGCTGAGCGATCGAACGCACGCACACGTAGCGCGTGACCCACGCACGAAAACATATCGTGTTCGCCCTCACCGCGCTCATCAAGCGATGGTATCGGATGGTTTACCAATTTACGGCTAAATATCACGCTGCTCGTACCTGTAGCACATCTGTCGCTGCCATGCACGTACTGACAAGGAGGATTTCCACTTTCCGTCGAATTTGCCCTTCCAAACTGCCGCCTAGATCCATTACATCGACCCAACACCTGCCTGTTGGACTGGTACTTTGCTGATAAGTTGGTTTGTCTGACTGTGTGTGTGTGCGTGCGTGCGTGCGTGCGTGCGTGCGTGCGTGCGTGCGTGCGTGCGTGCGTGCGTGCGTGCGTGCGTGCGTGT